>NC_139590.1:8179450-8194450 GCF_946808225.1 Silurus aristotelis
CTGACATAATGTCGTTTGTGTTTTCTTTTGTAACACCGGTCTTTGTCACCTGCTGTGCTTCATTACATTATCATGGAAAACAAGATGGGAAGAGTCAAAAGGCAGGCAGAAGTGGAATTGGGGGATGGAGCAGAACAGACTGTCCCTTGGCATGGCTCTGTTCCGTCTTCGCCAACAAGCTGGTTTAGTGTGACAGGCATGCAAAAGTCCTCTTCACTGGCAAGCCATGAAAAAAATGTCCCTGCAAAGCAAGGGGTCAAACTAATACTGCGTTGACAGCTGACAAATGAAGCCTAAACTCTTATAAAAAGTTCAACAGTAAGAAATATCTTCCAGCAAAAAAACTTCATGTAATTTGACTTGTAATGCCCTGTACTATTAATAGCATAGATAGAGCCATGAGATCATTCAAACATTTGAAAAAAAAGTTGCACCATTTCAGAGACATAACCCGAGCCCTCGGTGACTGTCTCATTGCTCTGAGCGCTATGTGGTATCTGTTGACACACTGTACAACTTTTAAGCACATTCTGTACATCTCTTTCTCTTCCGCTCTCTCTGTAACAATTTCATTCAAATCAATAAACTGTCTGATCAGTGTGATTTAATAGCATCAGTGTAGCATCAAATTCCGTACCAATACATTCTCTATTAATAGATAGTTTACATACAGTGTGTTCAAGGGAGGACTGAATAGGAGTCAGGATTTTCCTGTGCTTGTCCGCTGATCTCTTAATCCTTCATGTTCTGTCTGTACTTTTGTTTCAGTTCCAGCAAATGTCATAATGCATTCTATTACACACTCAGTGCCTCACACGCCCACTAAAAATGGACGCTTTCCATACCGATGCTTGTATTGAAAGGATTTATTCTCAAGTCAAAATATTATTTTTAATGTGAATAAGAACTACTTTTTTCCTGCTGTTTTGTCTTTGTTCATCATACAAACAAGTCAGTGTTCAGTGTCTCAGGCATATGTACAGGGATCACTGCATCATCTGTACATTCACAGAATTCTTTTAAAAGCAGGAAGGTCTAAGAGAAAACAGGCTTAAGGGGGAAAACCTAAACATTATTTTGTTCCTTCTCCAAAAACCTATAAAACAGGAACAAATGTAGAAACATTGTTAATGTTTAAATATGGTTTGTGGGAGAGATTATATATTATTATCATTATATATATTATATTATTAGATATTATTTTGTTACTAGTTTGTTTGATTAAAAATATTAATAAATAATGTTTAATTGTTCTAAATAAATGTTTTATAAAAAAGTCTACTTTATTAAAGTCTACAACCACAATTTCAAAAAAGTTGGGGAAATCTAAAATGTAAATAAAAACAGAACGCAATGATTTTTAAATCTCATAAACCTGTTTTTTTGTTGTTTTTTTTTCCCAATAGAACATCGAAAATAAAATTGATTAGATTCATTATTTTCCTCCAGATTCTGCAAATAAAATTCCAAAATGAAAATGTGAAAGCAGTTTATTTGAAAATCTCTGAAACGAAAAAAATAAAAAAAAATAAATATACATAAGTATTCACAGCCTTTGCCATGACAACTAAAAATTTATCTCAGGTTCATTTTGTTTTCACTGATCATCTTTGAAATGTTTCTATAACTTAAATGGAGATTAACTTGGGTAAATATAGTTGATTGGACATGATCTAGAAAGGCACACACCTGTCTATAGAAGGTCCCACAGTTAACAGTGCATGTCAGAGCACTAAAGGTCCCAATGAGCACAGAGCCTCTATCATCTGTAAATGGAAGAAGTTTGGAACAAACAGGACTCTTTCTAGCATGGGCTGCCCAGCCAAACTGAACCAGTGGGGTAGAACGACCTTAGTCAGGCAGGTGAACAAGAACCTGATGGTCACTCTGAAAGAGCTACAGCGTTTTTGTTTTTTGGGTTTTTTTTGTGGAGAGAGGACAACCATTTCTATGCCTGTGGTCAGGCTTGTATGGAAGCCACTCCTCATTAAAAGGCCCATGACATCCCATCTGGAGTTTTCCAAAAGACACCCGAAGGACTCTCAGACCATTAAAAACAAATATTCCTCATGTCTGGAGGAAACCAGGCACCACTCATCACCTGGTTAATAAGTGGCAGCATCATGCTGTGGGGATGTTCTCCAGCAGCAGGAACAGGGAGACTAGTCAGGATCAATAGAAAGATGAATGCAACAATGTACAGAGACATCCTTGATGAAAACCTGCTCCAGAGTGCTTCGGACCTCAGACTGGGGCGATGGTTCATCTTCCAACAGGACAAAGACAAAGACCCCAAGCACACAGCCAAGATAACAAAGGAGTGGCTATGGGAAACTTTGTGAATGTATTTTTTTCTAAGGAGAGATATGAAAATGCTCCCCATCCAACCTGATGGAGCTTGATAGATTCTGCAAAGAAGAATGGTAGAAACTGTTAAAAAATAAAGGTGCCAAGCTTGTCGCATCAAACTGAAAAATACTTGAGTCTGTAAAGGTGCTTCAACAAAATATTGTGAATACTTCTAAAACCTCTATAAACCTTTCAGCATTGATTCTGCCTATCCAGATGTGAAAGCTGCCCATTTCACAGGGACTATCACACCCCATATCATCAGTGATGCAGGCTTGCACTGATAATAAGCTAAATGGTCCCTCTCCTCTTTAGTATGAAGGACATGAAGTCCATTGCTTCCAATGTGAATTTTAAATTTCAGTTTGTCTGACCACAGAAAAGTCTCCTTTTTTCTAAATGACCTTTTGTCCAGAGAAGATAACAGTGTTTCTGGATCATGTTCACATGTTCCTCTTTGGATGATAAAGCGTTAAACTGCATTTGTGGATGACAAACCAACCTTTGTTTATAGACAATGATTTTTGGAGCTGTTTCTAAACCCAGGCAATTATTTCTATTGTAGAATCATGCCTGTTTTTAATGCAGTGCTCACAGAAGCTCACAGGCATTTAATGAGATTTCTACAGATTCTCAGAATCATTTAATGATATTATGTACTGTAGATGATGAGATATTCAGCGTTCGCAATTTTTATGTTGCAACTTTTGCATTGATCTGGAAAGACAATAGTACCTTGCAAAAGTTTGACAGTGATAATCAAGACAATGATTCTACACCAAATAGCTCAAAATATTAAAATGTAGGAAAACATTAATATGGTAATTAATGTATAAGTAGACATATATGATGCTGGGCAACAGCATAATTAGTTCTGGTGCAAACATTTGCCATCAGAATTCACATTATCACAGGAATAGTGTTTGAAATATCATTCAATCTCAATGTACACCTGCATCTAGAGTTTTCAGAACTCATACCTATAAACACAGCATCGCAATTATAAATGCAAAAATGTACTAAACATAAATGAGCTGTGTGCGTGTGTGTGATCTGTGTGTGTGGTCTCTGTGCCTGTTATAAGAATGTGCACGTGTCAGTCCTCATGGAATCAAAGCACCCAGAAGAGCTTTTACATAACCAGCATAACAAACATATCAGCCTTTCCCTAACAACAACAACACCACACACACATACGCTCAGTGAGGAATGTGCTTACCCACTCTTGTAGACAGGATCAGTTATTCACACTGTTAAAAGAGAGTAGCAGATACATTCTGACTTTAATATGTGATATTTTATAAGTAGCACTGGCACATATTTGACCCAACCTGTTAACGTGTCAAAAGCATGATGGAAAAAAAATTAGAAAAGAAATTCAATTGTGAATTCAGAATTCGCCCGGACGTTGATGGGTTTTCCTGGACCATCACCTATTACGGTATTTCCTGCAGTAATCTGCATATATATATAAATGGCTTAACAATATGGTGGTTTGGAATAATACACATCAAATATCCTAAAGTAAACTGTACTTGCAGGTTTATGTATACAAAAAAAAAAATATTTTCATTATAAATTCCTATTAGAATCAATACACACCCTAGAATGTGATCTGTTGCCTTTGCTAACTGCTAATAAAGTTCCCAGCTTGATGAATAAAAAGCTGAAAGAAGAAATGAGTCAGAGATTCAGTGTACTCTGTGTCCTATAAAAAGTTTTCGGAGGCTCATTTAAAACAAGCAGCATGATTTGTGTATTTGTTTTCAACCACAAGCATGCAAGTGTCTCTGCTAACCAACAGAAGTCATTTCACACATAAGCACATGAACACACACACACACACACACACACACACACACACACACACACACACACACACACACACACACACACACACACACACACTTGGCATAAACCACATGCCTCATGCACTTGTGTAAAATAAGCACCAAAAACGCTTGAGTTCCATCAAACAGGCAGCAAAATCACCATGTGACAGAAGGAATGGTTCCAATTGGCTTTGCTAGAAATTAAAATCTAAATGATTTTACTGAGCCAAGTTATTTTAGTGGTTCGAGCATGAGAGGTGTTATTTTTTTTTCCTTCTTATTCTTTCTTCCAGATGGAACTGATTTGTAACACCTTCCTTTTCAAACTTACCATAAAATCTTTTTGTCCCAAAATTGGTGTGAAAATACTCACTCATTTGTATGAGGTGGTATCAAAAACTTTTATGGTGTAACTGGTGCTATTCTGACCACATGCTTTACCACATCTGCAATTTTATCATGGACAGC
Source organism: Silurus aristotelis (assembly GCF_946808225.1). Classification (NCBI taxonomy): domain Eukaryota; kingdom Metazoa; phylum Chordata; class Actinopteri; order Siluriformes; family Siluridae; genus Silurus; species Silurus aristotelis. The sequence goes on from NC_139590.1 coordinate 8,184,100, forward strand.
AAGTTAGAACAAAGAGCAAACGTGAAATTCTGTGTGAAACTGGGCAAATCTGCCACAAAGACGTTTGACACGACATACAATAGACATACGGCAATGCTGCAATGACTCGTTTGAGGTGTTTTGAGTGGCCTGCATGCTTCGAGAGTGCAACGACATCACTGAAAGATGACGAGCGATCAGGAAGACCTTCAATGAGCTCAACCCCCAAAAATGTCGATACCATTTGGCTCCTGCAGACTTTCCCTTCCTCCTGAAGATGAAGATCCAGCTCAAATGTCTCCGTTTGATACCATTGCGGAGATCCATCGCAAATCACAGATGTTTCTTGACACCCTTTGAAAAGAAGACCTCCAGGACACATTCCAGAATTGTCAGGAATGCTAGGAGCGCTGTATTGTTGTGCAAGGGGACTATTTTGAAGGTGATAGTGTGTAAATATATATAAATAAAGTATTTTATTGTAAACAGAGCTAGTCTGAAATCTATTTGATACAACCTCGACAAAATCCACAAAAATAAACCCAAACTTTGTCTATGTTCAAAAGTAACATATCTTTTTATTGCTTAATTTATAATTTTAGAGGAACTGACCAATAGGAAGCTATTAGTGAACAGTGCTTGGACCACTCTGATCACTTCATCTGGTTCTATTTATAATACTTTTTTAAACGATTGCTTTTGCACTTGATTGACTCCTGCTCTTTGTTTCGGCAGCCTGTATACTAAACTTGGAACAATACAAAGAAGAGTAGCAAGGATAACACGCAAAATCGTGAAGTGTTATAATGTTTGTGAGAAGGTCGTAGCTCAGTGGTTAAGGTGAAAGTCAGGGGTTCAAACCCTGGTATCGCCAAGCTGCCACTCTTGGGGCCCCTGAGCACTGACCACAGCTTCCTATCATTGCTGGGATATGAAAAGAAATACTTTTTTTCGCCTTTTATATGTGAAAACCAGATTCTTAATGCTTTTGTGCTCATTATAGCATGTGAGTGAGTGGATTGTGCATGGCCTACCAAAGCAGCACACAGATCTGTGAATGTCATATATCCTCAGACAATAAGCAATAGGTCAGCAATTTATTCACCAGGTTCACCTCATATCCTCCTGTCATATCCTTACACACCGATTTAAGGCACAGTCTGCTTATTATAAACTCTGACTCATCCTCACACGAAAAGAGTGACCCTTACTGACCTCTGCTGTTCAGATGATAGAATTACCCCCTTTCATTTCACTGCTGTATTGCACACATCAAATCTACCAACAGTGGTCCATGTTTACACTTTGATCATTTCCTTTTCAGCATTGTGTCTGAGTATACTGCACTTCACATGTTTGTGTTGTTGCTTTATTCATACTTTTGTAACACATATACATTGATCAGCCATAACATTGCAACCACCATTATTTTATCATGCAAAGGGGAGGGATGTACAAGGTGGCACAGAAACATTTTGGAACTAGGAGTTAGGCACCCTGGAGTATCAGCAATTGTTTAAAACCAGTGCGATCTCGTTTATAAACAATTAGTTATAATGGAGCAGTGGAGTGGTGCGCAACGAGCGTTCGATGTGAAACTTTTTATAAGAAGGGTAACAGTGTGAGTGTTGCGCAAAGGAAATTTTGGCATTATTACCAATTAGGACGTTGTGATTGTGTTTAAACTGTTAATGCGATTGCAACATAGGTGCGTAATTTCTAAGAAACAGCTCAACACATCACCTCGAATAGTCTCATATTTCTCTGATTTCTTTCTAAAGGCTGAACCTGTTTCTTAAAAATTTGTAAACGACACACAATCATGACATTTAAATCAGTACATTATATTAGTAGTAGTACATTACAACTAGTAATGACACAGACATTTCTTTGCACAGTATTACAATTCTGATAAAATGGCAAATGGTTCTAAAAGAGGTCGCACTGGTTCCAAACAATTGCCGATGCCCCAGGATCGCCAAATCCTAGGTCCAAAATTTCCCCTTATCCTGCACCACTCTGTATTGGGCTAAAAGTGAACTGTCAGCTTTTGAAGTTGATGTGTTTAAAGCAGGAAAAGTTGGCAAGCATAAGGATCTGAGGGATTTTGAAAGGACCAAAATGTAATGGCTAGTCGACTTGTTGTCAGAGCGTTTCTAAAACTGAAAGTGTTTTGCGGTTTGCAAAGGTATGCAATTGTTAGAACCTCAAAGTGAAGCAAAGAAGGACAACTGGTAAATTGGTGAGAAGCTCATGGGCACGAACTGCTCAATGATGCGCAATAAGATGTGCTGTTAAATCTCTTCTTCTGTAAGTAAATCAACTCTCAGAGTCTTGAAATATGACATCAAAACGTTAGTCTGAACAGTAACTGCTTTAACAATGTTTCGGTCCATCTTTTTTTTTCACAATTCAAACACACAGATGTCATCTGGTTATCTTTCTTCGTTGGTTCAAACCTAAACTCAAAAGCATGCTCAAAAACAACATTTTCTTTATATGATGCTGACATATTTAGGTAAACTTTAATCCCACAGAGGAGCTTTGCGTTTGATCTCACAAAAGAGCTGAAATAGCTGAAAGGGTTTATGCAGTCTCTAATAGAAAGGCACCAGAACACACAGTGCACCGCAGCCTGCTGTGTATGAGGCTCCATAATGGCAGAACTGTCAAAATGTCCAACCTGACCCCTATCCACCTCTGATATTGCCTATAATTGACACCAGAACAGTATAATTGAACAATGGGAAAAAGCCTGTTCTGATGAATCATGTTTTCATTTACATCATGTTGGTGGAGGGGTCTATGTGCATGTGTGTGTGTCTCATGCCTGGGGAAGAGATGCAACCGGGACACACAATCAGAAAAAAGCAAGCCAGAGTAGACAATGTGATGCTCTGGGCAATGTTCTAGTGGGAAACCTTGGGTCCTGGCTTTCACACAGCACTTTTCTGACACTGCTGAGTTCAAAGCTTTAAAGATCAGACTACTATATGCAAATTGTTGCTCACAGATATGACTAAGTTAAAAAGGCTGTTAGGTTGCTCAATCATTTAATGGTCATTTATTGAATTTGATTATTCGATTTGATCCTTTCAATCTCTTTTTTTTCTCCACATTTATGTTAATATTTAAATGATTTCCTGATCCTCTGATCCTTTTGGCGAGTAAGTTGTAGCCGGATGAGCTGTTAGAAATATTATTTTAACTAAACAAAGCGAATAGATGCCATTCAGACCATTAGCGGCTTCTAAAAACACATAATGGAATCTGAAATACTGTGTGTTTTCTAGACTTCCTAGGAAAAGGGAAATCTATTAAACGTTACAACATTAGAATTCATCTCAGATGAATGAAGTTCAGGGGGGAGTGGTGGCTCCAGCGGTTAAGGCGCTGGGTTACCGATCGGAAGGTCGGGGGTTCAAGCCCCGGTATCGCCAAGCTGCCACTCTTGGGCCCTTGAGCAAGGCTCTTAACCCTCTATGCTCCAGGGGACCCTTACAAGAAAAATAAATCAAGAGCCGCGACGTGGGGCCGCCTTCCCGTGGGCTCACCACCTGCAGGAGGGACCGTAAGGGACCGGTGCTGAGAGAATTGGGCAGCAGTCGAAGGCGGGGGCCTTGACAGCCCGATCCCTGGACACGGAGAAGTGTCTGGGGAATCTGCTTAGACTGCTGCCCCCGCGACCTGAATTACGGATAAGCGGGAGAAGATGAAATGAAGTTCAAGTTTAATTCATTATGTATGATAGGAAAATAAATTGCTACCAATGAGAAGATTAATTTAACAGGCTAAAGCGACTTAACACCTTATTACAGCATGTTCTCACAACAGATAAATTGCTTCTGAGCTGATGTGTCTAAAGATCTGTGTTTGTCAGTGTCTCTAGGAAGGTCCATCCAGGATGCATTATTGTTTCTGTTTCATTGCTGTGTCTCCTCTTGTCTGTGCTGCCTTCTTTCTGCTTCATAATACTCTGCAAGGAAGTGTGTGAAAAAGAGAGAGAGAGATTTTGAGATTTAGGTATTTTTGCTGTCGGCTCCACATAATTCTATGGAGAGAAAAACTGTATGCATTCTCTATTGCCATTAATATCCCAAAATAAATAGATTGTGTGTGTGTGTGTGTGTGTGTGTGTGTGTGTGTGTGTGTGTGTGTGTGTGTGTGTGTGCGTGCGTGTGTGCGTGCATGTGTGTGTGTGTGTGTGTGTGCGCGTGTGTGTGCTTGCGTGCGTGTGTGCGTGCGTGCTTTCGTGCGTGCATGTGTGTGTGTGTGCGCGCGTGTGTGTGTGCTTGCACCTGCAGCAGGAGGAACATCAGGTCCGACAGTGCCTGTTGCGCTCGGTGGTGGTGGAGGGTGAACTGCTTTTCTGCAAATTGTTAGTGACACATATCAAGTGTGTGTGTGTGTGTGTGTGTGTGTGTGTGTGTGTGTGTGTGTGTGTGTGTGTGTGTATGTATAAGGCATTTACCATTTGTGGTGAAAAAAAAAGAACAACTTGTGTTTTCTGATTTGTGTTTCCACACTTAGCATAATGTAATTATGCTGAGTATGTAATTATGGTGCTTATATAATCATAGACCTAGTGATTCAATTAAAATAAGGAAATCCAGATCTTTTAATTGTATAAGAATAGAAATGCACTATGTAAAGTATTGGTTGGACAATAAGGATTGTATTTTATGTATTTTTAATTTAAAGCTCTTATATGAAATATTGACTTATAATATTAGAGGCACACAATTGTATAGGATGTCTTTGGATGAGGTAGCATAAAATTTTTCCTTCACTTGAACTAGGCGACCCAAACCTGTTTCAGCATGACACTGACCCTGTGCACAAAGCCAAATCTATTAATATATGGTTTACATAAGTTTGAGTGTAAGATCTTCAGTGGCCTGCTATAGAGCTCTGACCTCAACCTTTCAGAACACCTTTGGGATGATTTAGAACGCTGACTGCACCTCGGACCTCCTCACTCTACATCAATACCTGACTTTACCAACACCCTTGCCTGAATTAGCACCAATCTCCACAAGCACACTCTAAAATCTAGTGGAACATCTTTTCAGAAGAGTGGAGGTTATTATAACAGTAAATGGAGACTAAATGTTCGAAAAAAAACTTTTTACTTTAGGAAAAGTGTCGTTTGCTCACTGCTTCATTGAAAAAAAATTATGTTACAAAGTATTTTTACATTATTCTGGGGAATTAATTTGTTTATTAATTCATTTTGGTATTTGCTGAGTTTTGAACTACCTTTCAATAACAATTGATTCAGTGTCTCATATAGATCTAGTTGACCATGTGGTTAAAATAATAATTCTTATACAAACTTATGGAGCAATAACACAACTCAAAGGAAATTTTTGAAAAGCAAAGTATCAATTCTTAGGATGTAGTGTAAACTAGAGTGTGCCCCTCTCACCTGTCTCTGTGTCCTATGTCATGTGAAGAGTATGTAGGATCCTGAAACCCTGGAATAATCTGCAGAGGAAACTGAGACTGAATCGGTGCCTGAGACACAGGAACCCATTCGTGATAAGGTACACAGGGGGGGCAGGGGTAGTGGTGATGATACACCTCTGGCTCCACCTCAGCTGTTACAGGTGCACCTGGTTGCTGTTGTAGTGTAGAGTGTAAACAAGTTAAGCTGCACTATTTTACATTCATAATTTAAAAACAGCTTGAACGCACAAGTGTTTCTATTTTACCTCATGTGCTTGCGTGTACCCGAAAGAACTGAGTGCAGACATGGTCATGTTGTTCATGATGACCTGGTGCATCTGAGCATTCTGCATCATCATCAGCTCTACAAGGTCTGTCAAACACACACACACACACACACACACACACACACACACACACACACACACACACACACACACACACACACACACACACACACACACGTTTAAAAACAGGCAACTCTCTAGTAGTGGCATTGTGGCACAAGACAAATATCCATGCATGCCATACCATGAGCTTCCACTAGATAGTGCTTTGTGAACACATCTCTTTTGGTTAGAAATTTAGGTGTGTGTGATGGCAAAAAGAAAACTGCAAACGAATTGCTTCTAGTCTTCTTTTAAAAGATTAATTAAGAGATGATTTAATGCATTCTAAAAGATAATTGGATTAATTAAGTGGTCATCATGGAATCACAAAAAAACTACGACCTGAAATTATTTGAGAATGTAACCAGGATTGAAACTTGCTTTAGATGTGTGTAAAGGAATTTAGAAAATTATTATTATATGGTTAATATGGATATGTGGATAAAAGCCTCACTTCAATCATTTACAAATTAAATTAAATACAATTTCAGTAGCCATTTGATTAGATTCATGTAAAACTCATACACGTGTCATTTTTATGCATACAGCCTACATGTTTAGAGCATAAAAGTGAACAGATTATACTTTAAACTTAATTTATCAGGTTAGATGAAAAACATACATGCTTTTCATCGAGGTGTTTTGTTTTTAGCTCTCGCTATGAGAGCTTTTGTAACAAAACATATTTTGTTGTTTCCAAATCATTCATTTTTTTGAAATTCGGATATGTTTCAGCACTAACCACAGCCAAGATTCCACAGAAAGAGGTGAATATGACTCATATGGCAGATGTCTTTATTCTGTAGCCTATCATGCAAAATGATCTTGTTTACTCACCACTAAGTTTGCAACGAGTTAATAATAAGCTTCGGGAAAAGTATGTTGCATCGTGGCTTTCAAACACTTTAAAATTCTGAATTTTGGGGCAGAAAAGTGTACAAAACTTATCAGATGTTCTGTAACAAGTGTATCTGAGACTAAGATTGCAAAGCCAGTAGCCCCTGCATTTTTTATGTGAAAGCTGTATTTTTTTTCATTGATTGATTGATTCATTCATTCACTCCATCATTCATTTATTCATTAATTTTCCTTCTGCTTTTGCTTTTCAGTTGTCAGGCCAGACCTTTCTACCATACTGAAAAAAATATATTTAAACAAGTGTTTAAATCATGTCTAAGATTCGAATCATGTCAGGTTTTAGAAAAGATTGTGTTTGCCCAGTTATGTTCCTTCTTACAAGAAAACAATATCTTTGAATAGTTTCAGTCAGGTTTCAGGCTCCATCATAGCACAGAAACTGTGCTAGTTACAACAACAAATGACTTGTTTTTAGCTTCAGACCAAAGCTACATCTCTCTGTTAGGTTTGCTGCATTGGAAACTATAGATTATGACTTTCTTCTGGATCGCTTACAGAATTACATTGGCATTCAGGGGCAGGCAATAAGCTGGTTTAAATCCTACCTGTCTGATCGTTACCATTTTGTAGATTTAAATGGAAACCTATCGAGATGAATACAAGTAAATTATGGGGTGCCACAAGGTTTAGTTCTAGGACCCCTGCTTTTCACAATATACATGCTTCCCTTGGAAAATATTATTAGAAGGCATGGGATTAGCTTTCACTGTTATGCTGATGATACCCAGCAATATATATCACATCAAACCCAGACAAAACATGAGTGTAACTGAGTGTGTCAAAGAATTAAAAGAATGGATGACGCATAACTTTCTATTATTAAATTCTGATAAGACAGAGATTTTGCTTATCGGCCCAAAAACCAGTACACAGAAGCTCCATCATTTCAACCTGCATTTAGAAGCATGCCATGTAAATATTAGTTCAACAGTAAAAGACCTGAGTTATTTTAGACAGCAACTTGTCTTTTGAAAATCATATTACCCATATTACAAAAACAGCCTTCTTTCACCTTAGATATATTGCTAATAAACATGTTGTCTATATCTGATGCAGAGCAGCTCGTCTATATATTCATGACCTCCAGACTGGACTATTGTAATGCATTACTAGGTGGTTGTCCTGCATCATCAATAAACCTGAGGTTGCACCAGTTTCCCACCTCAGGAAGATTATGGACCTCTAAAGAAGTAGATGCCGAAGCCGCAAACATCCAGAACCATCTAGAGATGTACCATTTGCACTTCATGTCTGGACATTGGTCGAGTCTGGACATTGGACCTCTTCGAAAGTTTAAAGGCTCTGGCATCGAAAGGCTGGTGTTGAGTTATTTTATGAGTTGCTCAGTAGCTCCTGGTTCCATAACAATAATCATAATCTTACATTTTGGTGCTTATGATAGTTCTCACTCTCCAGTGTTTTGTCTTTTGTTAAGATTTATAACCAAGTCAAGTCAAGTCAAGTCAAGTTTATTTGTATAGCGCTTTTCACAACAGACATTGTCTCAAAGCAGCTTTACAGAAAACAACAGTGAAGGTGAATGGTGTGCGTTTGTCCCTGATGAGCAGCCGTGGCGACAGTGGCAAGGAAAAACTCCCTTAGATGATATGAGGAAGAAACCTTGAGAGGAACCAGACTCAAAGGGGAACCCATCCTCATATGGGTGACATCAAAAGTTTGGTCATAAATCTTTCAACAATACAGAACAATTTGTGATCATCATAGATCCAGCATCAGCTTCTCCATGCCAGGGCCTTTAAACACTCGGCATCTACTTCTCCATGATCATCCATAGGTCCATAATCTTCACGAGGTGGGACGTGACTGGAGCTGGCCAAACCTCAGGAAGCCTCGGGATGGGGAGAGAAAGAGAAGCAGTGGAGAGGAATTAGCGTAGCTGCTGTTCATGATATTAACAGCACAAGTTGATAATGTGCATGTGATCAGATGTTCTGGAGCACAAGGTTGTGATGTGACGTGTGTGATGTGTGTTATGTGTAGGCTTTGCTAAAAAGATATGTTTTTAATCTGCACTTAAACTGGGAGAGTGTATCTGAACCCCGAACACTGTCAGGAAGACTATTCCAGAGTTTAGGAGCTAAATGTGAAAATGCTCTACCGCCTTTAGTGGACTTTGCTATTCTAGGAACTACTAGAAGCCCAGAGTTTTGAGATCTCAGGGAGCGTGACGGATTGTAGCGTGTTAAGAGACTGGATAGATACATGGGAGCCAAACCATTTAGTGCTTTATAAGTGAGTAGCAGTAGTTTGTAGTCTATTCGAAACTTAATAGGAAGCCAATGTAGGGACGATAAGATTGGGGTTATATGATCGTATTTTCTTGACCTAGTAAGAACTCTTGCTGCGGCATTCTGAACTAACTGAAGCTTGTTTATTAATGATGCAGGACATCCACCTAGTAATGCATTACAGTAGTCTATTCTAGAGGTCATAAACGCATGGACGAGCTTCTCTGCATCAGATATAGATAACATATTTCTTAGCTTAGAAATATTTCTAAGGTGAAAGAAGGCTGTTTTTGTAACTTGATTGATGTGATTTTTAAAAGATAAGTTGCTGTCTAAAATAACTCCCAGGTCTTTTACCGTTGAACTAGTAGTTACAGAACAACCGTCTAAATGCAGGCTGAGATGCTGGAGCTTCTGTGTACTATTTTTTGGGCCGATGAGCAAAATCTCCGTTTTATCAGGATTTAATAGCAGAAAGTTATGGGTCATCCAATCTCTTATTTCTTCAACACACTCAGTTATGCGAGCTAATTGAGCTGTATCGCCTGGTTTGGATGAAATATATAGCTGGGTATCATCAGCATAACAATGGAAGCTAATTCCATGCCTTCTAATAATATTTCCTAATGGAAGCATGTATATTGTAAAAAGCAGGGGTCCCAGAACTGACCCTTGTGGCACGCCATAATTTACTAGCATTATCCTGGATAGCTCTCCATTTAAATCTACGAAATGGTAACGATTGGACAGGTAGGATTTAAACCAGCTTAATGCCTGTCCCTGAATACCGATGTAATTCTGTAAGCGATCGAGGAGAAGATCATGATCTATAGTGTCGAACGCAGCACTAAGATCTAGTAAAACTAATAGGGAGATGTAGCCTTGGTCTGAAGCTAAAAACAGGTCGTTAGTGATTTTAACTAGAGCAGCTCGTGATATCACCCAAATGAGGATGGGTTCCCCTTTTGAGTCTGGTTTCTCTCAAGGTTTGTTCCTCATAACATCTAAGGGAGTTTTTCCTTTCCACAGTTGCCCATGGCTGCTCATTAGGGATAATTACACATCATTTACTTTAATTTTTAAATTCTGTAAAGCTGCTTTGAGACAATGTCCATTGTGAAAAGCGCTATAGAAATAAACTTGACTATTTGAAGTGTAAATATTTTAAGCATGGACATTTTTATTGACAAAAGATTATTATACAGCAGAAATCCATTAATTTTGGATGCACCCCCACATCCCCTATGGTACCTTAGTGAATTAATCTAGACATTCTCTCACTTTAATACAATGATTGATTTTTATTTTATTTTATGTAATTTGTTAGTGAAAACATAGTTTAAAATGTTATTCCTAACGTTCCTGAAA
>NC_139590.1:8199450-8291950 GCF_946808225.1 Silurus aristotelis
GTTTCTGCAAAACATCTGTCTTTGTTGTTTTAGACACTGATGCCACTGACAATGATTAGGCATCTGAAAAACAGAGTTTGATTAGATTAGATAATGTATTTATTGTTGCAGGGCCTCAAAAGCGAATAAATAAAACTTTGCATATATTGTATATGAATTGACTTATAGGGTTTCTTGCTCTGATGATCAAAAAAAAGTAATTAACAGTGAGATATGTGCAGTATTTATGCATAATGAAACTACATGTGATTTGTTATTTTTTGTTTGTACAGCTTAAAAAAGGGTGTTTTGTTGATGCAGTTTTGGTTTCTTAATGTGCTTTTCACTTAAGGGCCACTGTAGGCTTCTGCTTCTAATTCTCCTAACATCTGCAATCTCTCTCTCTCTCTCTCTCTCTCTCTCTCTCTCTCTCACACACACACACACACACACACCAATCCCACCCTCGCACACAGCAACACATACATAGTAATTAATCAAGGCACGCTCCACAGGCTGGAAGGATCGCCGCTATTTTTAAAAGCCCAGTCACTGTGTGGGCACGAGGCAGAGAGGAGGGCTAAAAGGGAGGGGAAGAGATAAGATTTTGAAATTTAAAGTGTCAAAAAAAGATAGTTATCATAATTGTGCGGTAAAGACATGTGAAGGCATTTAATCTGATAGAAAGAGAGTTACAGAATGATGTAATTCGTCACAGCTGCATGACTGCAGCTCTTGAAGAGAAACAAGGGTAACAAGCGCATTTGGACAATGCTGTCTGAGGGTGTTGCTTGTTGTATTGAGTCAACATTCATTCTGTTAGATAGGTTGCAATTACTCAAGAGCTTAGCCTCCCTCACTGAGTAATAAGCCTTATACATGCGGGAAAAAGCCCCTTGTAGTTCTCTGAAGGCTGTGTGGGTGCTTTGGAAGCAGGGACATGGGTTCTAACTTTCTGTGAAATCTGCAATCAAGCCAAGTTTCCTTCACTTAGTTGTAAAGAATGTGCAAACTTCACTTTTTCCCCGATCCATCACTGTTATTCATATATAGCATCTCTCTCTCTCTCTCTCTCTCTCTCTCTCTCTCTCTCTCTCTCTCTCTCTCTCTCTCTCTCTCTCTCTCTCTCTCTCTCAAGCAAAATACACTTGTATTTCACCCATCTGTCCTGAATAACTGTTTTATCCTGGTCAGATAGGCAGTGGATATGCAAGATGGGAATACACACTCACTTTCACACCTATAAGGCCAATTCAGAGTCCACCTAGCAGTCTATGCTTTGAGAAAGTTGGATGAAGCCAGAAGCCCCCGAGGAACCCCTATGAAACTTTGTAGGCGCAGTCACAGGATCGAAGTGGGGACACTAAAGCTGTGATGTACCGCCCACCTGTATTTCACTACTGCATAATTATAATTACCATGGATATTTTATGACATTTTTCATACCTCATAGTGGAGTCTCTATTCACTGAGTATGAGTAGCACATGGACATCATCATACTGAGTGCTTTAGTTATTTAGAGGTTATTTATTAATCATTAGAGGATAGATATCATCAGAAGGGAATCATAGTGATTGGATTGTACCGTACCTGGAATAATGAAAAAATTGACTGATGTTTATATTATGTAGATATTGGTCAGATATTAGATACTAGCAAGCCCTACTGTCTGAGGCACAAGCAGCGCAATCGTTTTTGTTTTTTTTTATCACCTACTTATTACTATCCTTATTTCTCTATTTGAGAAAAATCATACATACTGGATAAAGACAAGAATGAGACAGGAAAAGCAGAAATGTGGCAGACTTATCAAAAGGAAATAAAAATCAAGCAAAAAAAGTCTCTTCAATTTAGTGAAGAAATGTAAGTTATTATTTTTTCAAAGTGATTCAAAAATGAAGCATAAGTGTAGCACATTGGTCTTAAATGATCCCAGTGGAAGCTACTGACTAAAGTCTGAAAGTGTTTCATCAGAATTGCCTCACATTAGCGTGCGGAACAAAAACACAATAAATGAGCTATATATATATATATATATATATATATATATATATATATATATATATATATATATATATATATATATATACCGGGTGGAAAATGGCATTTAAGTTGTTTTGCATGTATACACCTGTAATTCCTAAAGCTGGCGATAGGGGCAGTATTCGGGTGTGTGTATGTCTGTGTGGTGCAGATGAGGAAGTGCACATGCGCTCTTGTAAATAAACGTTTTGACACGTGCTCTTCCTCAAAATCATTACATATACATACAGTGGAACCCGTTAGTTATCTCGCCCTCGGTTACCTCGACTCGAATCCGCGGTGCGCTTTGGGAAGAAAAGAGCAGCCGTTGAGAGAGTGTCGGTGGGAAGACACGTACCGGGAAACGCATGAGCGATAACAACGACCGCCGTGAACCAGCATATACCAACAATAACGGACAGTGAGAGTGTGGAAGTTTAAATAGGAGCTGGTGATGATGATAAACGAGCACCATATGTGCGCGATTGAAGCCGGGAGCTTCAGAGAAAGCGGCCGAGAAAAGGGGGCGTGGCAGGTGGATTCCTGACAGATAAACATGTACTGTATGTATTTTTATAGCATGCCTTTATCAAACAAATCGCAAACAAATACACAACGCTGTTGTGTAAAAAAAAAAACTCCAAAACACGTGCATGCACATTCTCATTTATTAACGCACATCATGTACATAAAGAAATTTCAAGCACGTTAATATACTGCCGCCATATTAATTTTCGTTTATCTCGATCATCGGTTACCTCGATGCTTTTTGGCGTCCCCCTAGGACATCGACATAACCGGATTCCACTATATATATATATATATATATATATATATATATATATATATATATATATATATAATTTATTTATTTATTTATTTATTTTTACACACTGTTTCTGCCCATTCCTCCATGCAGATCTCCTCTAGAGCAGTGATGTTTTGGGGCTGTCGCTGGGCAACACGGATTTTCAACTCCCTCCAAAGATTTTCTATGGGGTTGAGATCTGGAGACTGGCTAGGCCACTACAGGACCTTGAAGTGCTTACGAAGCCACTCCTTCATTGCCCCGGGCGGTGTGTTTGGGATCATTGTCAGATTATCAGTGGTCTTGTATGTCTTCCATTTTCTAATAATTGCTTCCACAGTTGATTTCTTCACACCAAGCTGCTTGCCTATTGCAGATTCAGTCTTCCCAGCCTGGTGCAGATCTATAATCTCTTTTCTGGTGTCCTTTGACAGCTCTTTGGTCTTGGCCATAGTGGAGTTTGGAGTCTGACTGTTTGAGGTTGTGAACAGGTGTCTTTTATACTGATAAGTTCAAACAGGTGCCATTAATACAGGTAACAAGTGGAGGACAGAGGACCCTCTCAAAGAAGAAGTTGCAGGTCTGTGTGAGCCAGAATTTTTGTAGGTGACCAAATACTTATTTTCCACCATAATTTGCTAATAAATTCTTTAAAAATCAGACAATGTGATTTTCTGGATTTTTTTTTCTCATTTTGTTTGTCATAGTTCAAGTGTACCTATGATGAAAATTACAGGCCTCTCTCATCTCATCTTTTTAAGTGGGAGAACTTGCACAATTCTTGGTTGACTAAATACTTTTTTGCCCCACTGTATGTATGTATATATGTATATATACTCTTTCTTTAAAAATTGTGTTATATATACAGTACATATATATATATATATATATGTATGTGTGGAGAAAACCAGGCACTGCTCATCACCTGTCCAATACAGTCCCAACAGTGAAGCATGGTGGTGGCAGCATCATGCTGTGGGGGTGTTTTTCAGCTGCAGGGATAGGACGACTGGTTGCAATCGAGGGAAAGATGAATGCGGCCAAGTACAGGGATATCCTGGACAAAAACCTTCTCCAGAGTGCTCTGGACCTCAGACTGGGCCAAAGGTTTACCTTCCAACAAGACAATGACCCTAAGCACACAGCTAAAATAACGAAGGAGTGGCTTCACAACAACTCCGTGACTGTCCTTGAATGGCCCAGCCAGAGCCCTGACTTAAACCCAATTAAGCATCTCTGGAGAGACCTAAAAATGGCTGTCCACCAATGTTTACCATCCAACCTGACAGAACTGGAGAGGATCTGCAAGGAGGAAAGGTGTGAAAGACTTGTTGCATCTTTCCCAAAAAGACTCCTGGCTGTATTAGATCAAAAGGGGGCTTCTACTAAATACTGAGCAAAGGGTCTGAATACTTAGGACCATGTGATATTTTAGTTTTTCTTTTTTAATAAATCTGCAACAATGTCAACAATTCTGTGTTTTTCTGTCAGTATGGGGTGCTATGTGTACATTCATGAGGAAGAAGAATGAACCTAAATGATTTTAGCAAATGGCTGCAATATAACAAAGAGTGAAAAATTTAAGGGCGTCTGAATACTTTCTGTACCCACTGTATATATATATATATATATATATATATATATATATATATATATATATATATATATATATATATACACTGTATATATAATTTTTTAAGAAAAAGTTATCAGATTTTTTTATGCTGGTGATAATGGGATATAGCTATAGTCAGATGCAACTGACTAAGCATGATTGCAGAGCTAGTCTTTTGTATTAGTAAAACAGTGCAATTATGTAAAAAAAGAGAACACAACAAGCCTCAAGCCAACAAACAAGGCCCAATTTAAGTACAGTTGTTTGCAGACTGCCAATAATGCATTTAACCCAAAATTGTGATATTTAATGTTTTCCATAGACTGTGAGTTTGATTGTGCTTTAAAAATGTGCCTTTTTTTTTTTTTTTTTTTACTACTTCACTGATACGACCAATAACTGTATAATTATTTGCTTGAAATTATACAAACACTGCTTTGTGCTGGGATTTGGTCACTAATGGGGTAATAAAAGTATCTGGCAGTGGCAATGATGAAATATACCTGAAAAAAAAGCATAAGCAGCTTTGCCCATTACATAATATTTAGTCTGGAACACAGGCTTATTCTTCGGTTCTAGCTCTTTCCAACACCATGGCACATAATTGGCAGTAATTATAAATGAGGTTGTTATTATAACTGTCATATGCATAGAGTTGAGAAATGGCACGTTAATTTGCTTTTGCAGGTGCATCAATTCACTCCGTCCCTGACTCTCTCCATTTTAGAGCATCAACAAAGTGCAAAGGCTTGGTTTTTGTACAGAAACATACATACATTTTAGCTTAAGGCATTTTTTCTGGTCATTCCCAAGTGCCTTTTTTCACATAAAGTATGTAACATTAGCATGTTGACATTTTCTACTATAAAAATAAAAAATAAAAAAAATTCTCTTTTGCACTCATCCTAGTTTAAAGATTGTTTTGGGGTCTGGGTAAAAAAAAAAAAAAAAAAAGAAACAAAAAAAATGCATGTTAATTTAACATGGTTCGGGTCCACTAAATATTCCAACTCATTATGTTATTTGTATTCATTTAAATATATTATAAAAATAATACCCACTATATTTGTAATCTAAAGCCTTTTTTTAAGCAGCAGTATTTGACAGCATAAAATGTATAGATAGATCATTGTCATGAAAGGGGAAAAAAAGAAAAAGAAAAGAAAAAAAAAAAATATATATATATATATATATATATATATATATATATATATATATATATATATATATTTTATAATTTAATAGAAATTATATTAATAATAATCTACACAATATATACAAAATTACAAGAGACTATTGTATCCAAAATTAGTTTGGATAAAGTTAGTTGGTTTTGAAGGGAAATTTGTGAACTTTCTTTGTAAACCCTTAGGTTCTTTTAGAGATTATTTAAATGGTAAGTGGTTCTAGCTTTGTAAATTGGTTCTACAAGGAAAAGAAAACACAATATACAGATTTCCCATTATGTTTAAACATTTCCCTAGAGCAAAAAACCAAACAACCATTTGGGACTCTAGAATTAGTGGCAGGTTTATGTCACATGACTTTCTGCACCTGAAGCACATTGTCTTACAAATTACCACTTGCATAAAATCTTATCATTCATGACAGCTCTTGTTCCTTGTTTGCGTTTCCATGTTTGATGTTGCGTAGTCAGGTTAAGGTTTTTATATTCATGTTTACCATCGTCTTCTGTTTTGTGTGTTTACATATTTTTTAAGAGTAATACACAATCTTGTATTTGGAAAATTGATTATTCTTTGTACACCAAAAGTCTTGTTTATTCCACCACAGGCTTACAAGCTTTATTCTACAAAAAAGCTTTTACAAGCCTTCAACATCAGTTTCTTGTCTTAGAAATACTGTGATGTTAATGAGAATTTTTTAATTAAACCTACAATTTTATTTTTGCATTATTTGTAGATTTAAATCAGATATATAATATAATCAAAATACTCATTTTGTTATGGTGGGTATTTGACACTTAAGCATCTGGAACTATGAATCCAATGCAGAAATTGATTTCTTTCATAATAAACACAATGCCTCGGTGGGCAAAAGTATATGGATATCTGCCCATCACACCACATGCTCATTTAAAAACCATGGCCATTAACACAGGATCTTCACTTTGCTGATGTAACACCCTTCACACTACTGGAAAGACTTTCTTGTCGATTTTATATGGAGGCTGTTTTAGTCACAAGAGCATTAGTGAGGTCAGGCACTGATGTCAAGTGAGAAGGCCTGCCATGTAATCAGCATTCCAATTCACCCTAAAGGTGCTCAGTGGAGTTGAGGTCAGGGTTAGGGTCACTCACGTTTTTCAACATGGATCCTGCAATGTCTTTATGTACTGTTTATGTACTGGTTATTGTTATGCTGGAACATATTTAGAAACCTTAGTTCCAGTGAAGAGAAATTGTCATGCTAAAGCTTTTGGCTATATACTATAGATGGAAATAATAGTTTATTTGTGACAGCATTAATGAGGTTTTTTTTATTTGTTTTACAGTATACCTGTGCATGCCCTAACACACTAAAACTCTCTCATATCAGATCCAAAATCTTTTTTCTGTAGTCCTACTAATAACTGGGTGCCAGTGTTGATCATCATCCAGTAATCCAGTACATTGCTATACACAGCCAGTCTCACTGTCTCACTTATCTCACTTACAGTCACACACACATACACACACATACTAGTATACACACCCTGCGGCATGTGCTCAACTATATGCCCATTATCTGTTTTGGTTCCCATGGAAACCCCAACCTGCTACTGCAAGACTGCAAGGTGGTGGTGACTCTGTATGTGACTATGTGTGTACAGTGCGTTCATGTACAAACTTCTAAACCAGGATGAGTTATGTATATTTAGGTTACTATTTTAAAAAATAGTGATGAAACGTGTACTTTCAATGCACCTCTGGCTATACACTTGCACATACACCCCCCCCCCCCACACACACACACACATTTATATACATACACACACAACTTATACTGCAAATGCGGAATGATATTTGTAAAGCTTAGCACAGATCTCTGCTGGAAAGATACTGAAAATCTCAGTGCATAATGAATGACTCTAGAAACACCCACATACATATTGTACACATACAAGTTTCACCGGCATCATTAGTTATTCTTGGCGATAAAACTTTACCAGTGTGAAGAAAAAGAAACTTCAGAAATAACTCCCAACAGCAAAAATGAATAATTAATTTATATTTAGCTTCACTTACAAATCTTGCAAAGATTTTCACACTTCGTATTATTGAAATGGCAGGGACACAGTGTTGAGCTGAAACATTTCTTATTACTCTAAAATTATCTAAAACCTATTCCAGGCTTGTGGGCATTTGTACAAAAGGGGATAAGTAAAAATAAATAATTGTAGCACACGTATGCTCTGGCTTACAACACAATAATTTGAACAACTGACCAAATAACAAAATGTGACTGGCTACCACAATGGCACCACTTCTTTATACTACGTTAGTTTAATTCAGTCTTGTTTTGTGTTGAAAATTGAAGTATCCTTACAGTTCAAATAAAAAAAGGCACTATGCAACAAGTTGTATATATTCTTGAACTGTTATCTGCTGAATTTATCTTAATAACCTCCGAAACGATCATTAAATAAAAATTGAATGCTGACCAGACAATTTTTCCCAATCACTTTACGATTTTAAGTCTCCAGTTTCAGTTAGCTTGTATCTTTAATAGACCCAAATTAATGGCTGAAAAGAGTGAAACATGATATAGTACTCTTCTGACATATTTGCCTCAAGCTAATAGTGTTTATTAGAATTACTGATGCTTCCTCTTCAGCACAAACCAGTGAGAATTGTTCCATTAACAAGCTGTTTCTACTCATGGAACCACCCCATTTTTTTTTCGAAGCACATATTAAATATTACATATACACATAACTAATGTTAATGTGAACAATAACTGAAGATCTTGACATCCATGATATGAGCACATTTTACTATACATTGCCCTGCTTCCATATGATTGGCTGATTTGATTTAAAAAAAATAACAGGTGTGCCTAATAAATCTGTCTGTCTGTCTGTCTGTTTCATTTGTTAGTTTACTTTTATTGTATTCTATTTTTGATCTGTAAATTCTATTTTATTATTATATTAGTTATATTATCGGTCTGGCCTTCAAAACCCTTAATAATGGAGTCTCTTATTGTGTGCCAGGTCATGATGACTTTATTGAATCCTAGCCTGGAAATGAATGCGTTTGCTCTCATTTGTATTCCCTAACATCATTTTATAAACCTCTCAGATCACAGATTAAGCAGCAGCACATTAACTTGGTAACAGTGCTGAAATGGCTTTGGCTCCAATAAGTCAAGAGCATATAAAAGCCTGAAAGTGCAATATTGAAATTGCAGGTGTTGTTTTATTCTTTTTTTTGTCTCAGAAAAATAATTGCTTAATAAAGTCTTTTTAAAAAATAATTGCTTAATAAAGGTAAAAAAACAATCCAAAATGAATGGTTTTACACTTACAAGGGCTACAAACGTACACAAGTACTTAAGATTAAGTGTGGGTTTAGCATTCAATAACAAAATCTGTACACATTGTCATTGTTCACCCAGATTCATTTTTTTTTTTTCATTATTAGTTATCTGCAAAAAGATACTGTTTGAGTAACTTCTAGGGATGAATTGAAATTAGAAATGTGTTGCTGATCAATAGGCCAAGCAGGAAGCAACACAAGCCACTGGTATTGACTGCCTTCAGACTAACTGAGAAATAAAAGATCACAGATTGAACGCAGTTGCCACCATAAAGACCAGAGAAATTGATGTACACAGACAGAACCTTGGAGACTACAGGAATGAAGGGAATACATCACTGAAAAAAAGATGGAGGAAAGCAGAAGGACTAAATTAGAAAGAATTGGAATTGGGCTAAGAAACCACAGGTTAAAAAAGTTTCTGATCACTGTTTAAACTTTCAAGTGAAAGTCAATGTTTGCGTGAGATCTCACTTGCTGTACTTATTTGCTTCGAAAGAGCCAGAGAGATCCGGCTGTGTCTTGTGCTTGCACTAAACCGAAAGAAACAGACCAATAAACTACAATGAGGCTTCACTCAACTGGATTACTGATTTAACTATCCTGTACTGGTCTGTTACAATACTAAGCTTTTTGTTGATTGTCAGTGTAGCTCTTTGTTTTGAACTCAAGTTGTTTACTGTTCTCCTTTTTGACTCTGACTATCTGATTTTGTGAATCTTGCTAACCACTTTCAACAGGTGATGGTTCACAGTTCTGTGCAGTCAGCTTCTCATACACAAAAAAAAAATATGATTCGAGTTTGAGTTTTATTTAAGAACTTTTTTGTCATAAAAACAAGAAAGACATCTTAAATTCTTATCAGATTATGAGAAATTTTGCAAGACAGATCATGAATATAGGTAATTAGTTAAATTGTCTTAATTATAGCAAAGGTAAATCTCTTAATAATCAAACAAGAGGGCAGCATTTTGGAGCAGATTATGTTAAATTCCTTCACTGGCAGAAGGAAGCAGATACAATGAATATGGTTTTATAACCCCCTTCTGCCAGGCATTAAGTTGACAGCAAGGCATCATTAGCTGCTCTCATTAGACTGGATAACTGTGTAGAAAACTTCTCATAAAAAAATAAATAAATAAATAAATCCTGTTCCTATCACCATAGAAAGAACTTCTTCAGTTTGCTTTACCCATGCAGAGCTCCTATACTAGATGGACTTTTAAATAATATTAAAAACGTCTGCTTGATGTCCAGTTCTTCCCACTAGCATAAAGGCTCAAACACTTAGAGCCTCTCTCACAGCACCCATAAACACTGGGGTGCCCAGGAAATTCACAGATGTCAATAACACAGCATACATAAGACACAATGAAGTCACTGAAGTCATTTTCTGGATGCAAAACCAGTAAGTGAAGATTTCTCAACATTTAGAAGAAGATTACTTGTTACAGAAAACTTACCCATCAAATTCAGTGCTAGGTCTGTACTGGCTTTAGCTGTATAATGCAAGTATATCCAATTCCAAGCCCAAGATCACATCCTCTTTCTATTACTGTCATAACAAGAGAATGGCTTACCTCACAATAACTACAGCGTTTACAAAACAATATATAACAATAACTATTGCCTTTTATAGCCTTTATGGGAAGTGGTAGTTCAGTGGAACTGTGTTGCTGATTGGAGGGGTGGAAGGTTGTTGTGTTGCTGATTAGATGTATTGCCAAGCTGCCACTCTTGGGCCCTTGACAAAAGGCCCTTAAAGGCCCTGAGTCATGGCTGACTTTGTGCTCTGACACCAGCTTCCTACTGTAAAATCAATTGGAAATGTGAAGAAATAATTTCAGTTTGCAGTAATGTACATGTGACAAGTAAGAAGTAACTTTACCCTTTACCTTACAATCAATAGACTCAATGTAGACATTGCACATACATGTGCATATAGCATAAACATCTCTCCAGGCATTACCCCATAAATCAAATGGTTACATCCATCATTGCCAACTTAAGATAAAGCCATTGATTTATTTTGCTTACACATGCATCCCAATTTGTATTGCATGCTGTTTTAAACTTTATATCCTATAAACTATAACATTTACTTGTATTGAACCTGATATTAATTAAAACATCATTCACTGCAGATTTTTAAGTTTACAGTTAGGACACAACATTAGTTCAGTATCTGTCGAATCGCCCCTTTAATAAAGTTTTGAAAAGGCCTTTTGAAGCAATTTGCAGCAACCCTGAAAATGGCTGCTGTAGGTGTCCTCCTAATGGTGTCACTGCTAATGTGGTACTGTTTCTACTAAATATATAGACCGGTGTATGACACACCTCTAAGATTGGAGCCCCCGGGAACTTGTCTGTCCGCTGTCTCTGCCTCCACAAAACGGGTTTGTGCTTCCACTTCTCTGTTTGACATTCATGCCCCCTTCAACGCCTGCATTCTGTGATTTCTGACATTGCTGCCTCTCTTAAGTCCTTTTCTCCTTCTCCTGCACAAATTTTCTTCCTTGACAGTATGCTGGAGGCTTTTTCTTCCAGAAAAAGGTTTACACTATCGAAAAAGCAGGATTGCACACCAGTGTAATCGTTAATTGTCATGTAGTGGGCTTTAACATATTTTGGTTAAATGTGCGAAGGAAGGAGGAAAAGAAACTCCACAATCAATCATTGATTTTATATTGTGGCTGGTGTTAAAGTGTACTCCTGAGACCTGCCTGATGAGTTTGTCCTCCCTGTTTGTTGGGTGTTTGCATGTGTGTGCCTTTGGTTTTAATCATAGCTTGATTAAGATCTAGTTGAAAATATAGCTGTGCTGTGTAAAGCAATTGTTTTGCAATAAGACACAATTACAAATACTGTAAATGTCAATGTTGCAATATTTTGTACATGCATTTCCACCATTAAAGATTTCTGTAGATACATTTTAACTTATCCATTTCCCACTGACAATGCAGATGATCCTGACTGTACTGTATTAGTCACAACAGGTATATTGAGCTGGTCGGCTGTTTCCCTTTCTATCAGTCTAGCAATTCAGTCAGCTTCTCTCTTAATACGATGCTGAAATGGAGCTGAACTAAATATAGCCCGAGTCGCTCGCTTTGCTGATTCTCTCTGAAAGTACGGCCACCCCACACCTCTGATCGCCGATTCAATTGCGTGTGTGTATGTATATATATATATATATATATATATATATATATATATATATATATATATATATATATATATATATATATATATATATATAAACATATGTATATATATGTTATCAGCACAGACTGAAAAAAACTGGCAAGGAGAGCTGTGAGAAACATTTGATCTTGTTGATTAATGGAGAGGTGACCAAACAGACGCACTTGTTAATGCTTCACCCCACAGGGGCCATTGGTAGCCATGTCAACCACAAGAAGACAGGACTTGCAGCAAGAGACCTGAGGATTTTCGGTTCTACTTAAATACAAAATCGTTTTAGTCCCTACAACTGCATCTTTCACTTTAAACTGGCGCAGTAGTTTCGATCCTGGCAGCCTTACATTCTCAATCAGCCACAAGACTGTCACTTAGGAGTAGGAAGTGTTTTTGTATCACTTCTGACTGACAGAAGGAGAAGGCCAAAAAAAAATCTAGCACTTAATTAGCAGCAACAGAAGGAACTAGGGTTATCGGTATGGTACATCGACTACATTGATCAGTAAGAATGTCAACAATATAACAAATATTGTTCGATATATAGATTTCTATCTAAATTAGGCAGCTGGACCCAAATATCAAAGTCTACAGGAAATCAAGAGAACACACATTGAGATTTCAATATGGCATTTCATTATTAGGAATGTTTTTTTCACTAACCTTCAGAGTTTGGAGATTGTGACACTGAGAAAATGTATCTTCTAAACAGTCTTGAAATAAAAATGAGTTTTAGAAAATCAGTATGTCTGTATAAAAAAAACCCCAAAAAGAACACAGTGGGAGTTTGCAAAATCCTTTAGCAGCATTAAAGATTTATAGTTACTCATGCAGAACAGAGGAGACAGATTTAATATTAAGTTGAGATTGTATTTTTTTTAATATTCCCACTGCTTTCACTGTTTTTTTTTTTTCTTCTTTTTAAAACGAAGACCCTGTCAGTCACTATATCTGTCCTGCTACACTAATAAGAAAACAACATCATACCCCAACTGCATGTGTATTAGTTCCAAGTGAAAGCTTGGTCTCTGATTTATACAGATCTCAATTTGAAGAAGTTTTGAAGATATTTTTAAATGGACATAAAAGAATGGGTTGGTAGAAGTAAAAAGGAAAGGTCAACAAGTACCTGAAGAACCTAAAGAACTAAAGGGGGGAAGCAAATGGAATGGCGATGACTAAAGGTAGACAAGGAGATGGACACCTGACCAAAAGATTATTTTTGAAAATCCTATTTAGCCCCCATTTGCTGATATTAATCACCACTCTTCTGTGAAGATGTTTCACTAGATTTTAAAATGTGCTTGTGGATATTTGTGCACATTTAGCCATTAGTGCATAGTAAAGTCAGTATGGACACTATATGCCTATATACTGTATTAGTTTTTTGTATGGGTTCAGCTACAAAAAACACTCTCTACAGTTTTTATTCGAAAGGTTAACCCTATGCTAATCAGTAGCTAAGGTTTGAGTTAAAGTTGGGGTTTGCAATATAATTAATCAAACCAAATTAAATTAATCAAAACAAAAAATGTGTTTAGACCAAAAAAGCAATGGCTGTAGTCTTTCAAATTCATGCATTAGACTGATAATCGATAGAACATATACCAGTTTACAACTAAATCTCAAAAATCTTACTTAGAATTATTTACTTCGGAAATATTAAGTAATACTTACACATTATTATGATAATTAAATTAGTAAATACGTTGAATAGTAAATAATAGTGAATAAGATAAATATAAGGTGATCACATAATCTCTGTTTAACGAAGATAAAAAAGGATAATTTTTCAATCATTAAGCAATTTGACGCAACACTAAACACCTCAAGGTAGTGTAAGAGTGATATTGATAGAAATGGAGTGCTGTGTATGATGAAACATTGCGATCACCTGACCATAGCTGCTCTGAGAGGTTGAAATGAAAGGTCTGAGAAAGAGACATGTCCAGTCTCCTCGACCTTCTCACAAATCTGTAGAAAAGGAGGCAAGACAGTGCAATCTCTGAGGAACACTTTAGTTCCTTTTTTCTTTTAGTTTCTTTCTTTTCTTAATAATCTTAGTAAATGTTGGAGGTAAATATTTACTTTGCCTACAGTAGACTGTGGAGTGTTGTGAAACTCAGTGTGACATTTTGAAAGAACCGTGTTAATAATCAGATTAACGTTTTTCAAATCTGACTAATGCGCCATGAAAAGTGATTTCATTTCAAATGTCTTCTGATTCTGGCAGAATTTTTCATAGAGGATTTACTGCATTGGCTGAGTAAGTTAAACACCCCAGTTGCATTCTACTGTATATTATAGATGGAGATGGAGATGTTCTTTGAACTGCTATTTTTTTATAAACTGTATATTATTTAATGACTAAATATCATCAAACAACTCTAAGCCTTGCTATTTTTCATTTTAAGACATTTTTTAGAAATTCATCCTCTGAACATTATAGTGAGCCTTGGATGATCTTGGTTGATGTTTTGGGAATGTTATCCAAGGTTTTAAAGAATAAAATAATAAAGCTGAGTTTAACACACTTATGCCTTTAAAAACTATACAGGACTTCTAGAGTTCAGATGAAGTTTAGGATAGATTTGTTAAAAGTTTCTCCTCCATCCTGCCTCTATACTTCACTCTGCCATTTTTGGGGACTTCATGATTTCATTTTGTGTGTTTTTATGCATTTTCATCTTTATGTCGCTTCTGTTTCTGATACTGTAATACTTATGAACATTGCACAATGATTTGTAAAACTAAAATACAAGGATCCAGTGATGAATTAACAATTGCAGTTACTTTTACGTAATATGAAGTGATATTCTGTGTCATTTGCCATTCATGTGTTTATTTCATGCTGATTTGTTTGTTGAAAAACAAAGAAACATCACAAATTCACACATTTATATAGATTTTTTTTTTATTCAAGATACAATATCTAATTTGGGTATTAAATACATATATTAATTGGGTGGCATTTTAAAATCATTGTAATAATCAGTTCTTATAGATCAAAACTTTTACTTTTATTTACTTTAATTTTAAGTAGAAGAAATCTGTAAAAACAGTTTGTTGGAACTCGGACTTTCTACTGTTAGAAAACAAAGTGCACAAGCAAGTGTGAAAGGTTCAGTTGATTGACACGATACTTCAAGTTTTCATCGTTATTTACAAAAAAACAGTTCATGCAGCAGGTTCATGGGAAAGTGCTAGACAGAAAACTGAGAAAGAGCAACGCACATGCTGCATCTCCAGCAACCAGAACCCAAAGACTCGTAGCAAAACGTGCAAATATTAACGAGGATCAATGGTTCCTCCAACCGTGCGGGGAAAAAAATACACTAACGTTTTTTTTCAAAGAATAATAATAAAAACACCTACGGTGCCAGATGCATAGGCTACATTTACTCATTTAGCTGCATGCATTTTGGAAGTTAAAAGTTTCAATAGTTCTCTTTTAGCACTTAAGGTTAAAAAAAAGAACGTGTAAACATGTTTTTCACTGTAAAGGTCAGACACCCATGTATGCAACAACCTGGCTCGAATATTAATGTGAACATGAAATATATTTAAAAAAAAAATTATAACATTAATAAACCGCGATATATTCGCAAGCGTGCAAATCCCATTTCTGTGACAGTCACTAAGACCTTTTTAACGACACTTGAACGTCTCGTTCAGCTCGTTTTAATTTTTTTCCCCTCACAAAACGACCAAAAAGGACGAGTTGCATATCCTCGCGCTGCACGTGAACATGAACACAGGGCGCGCGCTGACTCCGCCGGCTCCGGGTGCACAGGTTCCTGTTCCCCCACCTGCGCGCGCGCGCTCTCGCTAGCCTAGTCCGATCATCACCGCCTCGACGTCTTTGGACGGCCGCCGCTCTCTCACCAAGAAGTTGATCATGCTTTCGGACTTGATCATGAGATTGCAGCCGAGAAAGAAGATGCCGAAGACGACTGTGAGCGAGAGCACGCAGAGCACCGCGATCTGCACAGCGCGCGTCACGAACAGCTTGCGCTCGTCCGCCTCGAGCACCAAAGAGCCGCCGCCGCCGCCGCCACCGGGACCGCCGCCGTCGCTCGCGCTCACCTCGTCCACCAGCGTGCCCGCGAGCTGCTGGCTGCTGTTGAGCAGAGCGCCGTGCGCGAACAGGGTGCCGCTGAGGATCGTGGCGTTCATGGCGAAACGCAGGAGCTCACCAGATGACTTGGTCGCGCGCTTGCTTCTGCATCTGGCGTGTCGTGTGTAAGGGGTGTAAAAAAAAAAAAAAAAAAAGCGAAAAAGTGAAGTCAGTAAGTTGCGAACTTTTTCGTCTTGCACCAAGTCGCACGCTGCGTCTTCTTCAGGTGGGTCTTCCAAATGAAGTGAGGATGGTGATGGTGCGTAAAGGCGCAGGAAAACCAGTGAGAGATGAAACCGCGCACTTCGTGGACATCATATAGTCTCATAGCCTGTTTGTGTGTGTGTGTGTGTGTGTGTGTGTGTGTGTGTGTGTGTGTGTGTGTGTGTGTGAGAGAGAGAGAGAGAGAGAGAGAGAGAGAGAGAGAGAGAGAGGACAGACACCCATCGGTCCATGAAAGTCCGCTCTACACTCTAAGAATGAAATAAGGTACTAAGGTACTTTTCTAGGTGAAACTTTCATAGAAAAGGTGCAACACATAACCACAACACAACAGTTCCACAACAGCAACAATATGAAGTACAGGTTTAATACACTTGTTTAAATATGAGACTTTTTTCCACACCTGCAAGCAAGTGCTTGAGTTTTACACAACAGGAAATCAAATGACACATGCTAATGGCAGTGACAGCAGTAAATGAATTTTATTATCATTTTTATGAAAATTTTAAAAGATGTAACCATTTTAGTGTATCAATTTTTTCAAGCTTAAAAGTCAGACAAGTTAGAAAGATATGACACAGACAGACAGACAGACAGACAGACAGACAGACAGACAGACAGACAGACAGACAGACAGACAGACAGACAGACAGACAGATAGATAGATAGATAGATAGATAGATAGATAGATAGATAGATAGATAGATAGATAGATAGATAGATAGGGCTAGCAAGGCATGAGTCATCTTTCACTTGCACTAAGGTGCCTGAACATGTTCCAGCATGACAACATCACTAAACACGAAACAAGATCAACAAAGACATAGGTGCCCAAATTGGTGTCAAAGAACGTGAGTGACCTGATCTCAACCCCACCAAACACCTTTAACCCAAAATGCCGTCTGTGCATCAGGCCTACACACCTGACATCAATGCCCTAACTCACTTCCCAAAGCCATACTCACACACGTAGTGTACATTCTTCCCCATAAGGTGGATTCTGTTGTAGTAGCAAAAGTTGAATCATGTTTTGAATTGGATGCAAGCAAGCCCCTTATACTGTCACTGTCTGTAATGGTATTAAGTATTTTTAGATCTCTAGATATATATAAGCTTCGTATAATATGATGTGATTTAGCATTGCTAATTGTCAGTCACAGTTTCAATTAATTTAGCTTTGGATTAAGTTTCTTCACACATTAATATTTTTGTCAGTGTTCCATAATTCACTCATTTACTCATTGTAAACTGTTCCCATTCCTGTAACAAGGTTCCCTGAAATGTTCTAGATAAGCTAAAATGTGGGTATCCAGAGTTAGCATTAAATATGGCTAGTTATATTGAATCTTAGTTTGACTGATTCCTGTTCATATGGAGTCAGTAAGCAACAAAAAGTTTCTTTCTGGTGCCAAAAAAACAACAACAACAACCCACGATTCATTCCTTATTGCAGAATTTCAGAGTAGGCGACAGCCATTCTAACTTTATCTGACACAGCTGTCACTTGTAGCCCTCCCATCATAGTTAGTTCTAATTTAAAACCACTTAAAGTCTAGTCTCTCGTGGACTTCAAAATTGCAGGATGTGTCAAAATGTCGGTGAAGTTTGAAATGCTTTGATTATTATCACAGAACAAACCATGGTGCTATTAAATGAAGCCAGAAGAAATTAACAAGTCTGTTTTAGGAAGCCAACAAAAAGGACTTTGCCGAGCAACGTGCGGGCATGTGATGGTGGGAAAAATGTCAACCTGACAGTAAAAAGTACAGGAAGGAACCGGCAGCGATAATTAAGAAAGGGGATATTGACAAAACAAATGCACACTTTTTTCAAACACCGCCCCCCCCACAAAATTTTTTTTTTAGTTGCATTTTTGTGAAAATAAAGATGACTGGACTGTCGATGTATACTCTGAACTGTGTCTGTATACATTCAGTTTCTGACTGAAAGAGTGCTTTTCTGTTTAGCTAGAATGTAATGCAATGGAAAAATGTGGAAGTGTGTAAAAACACTGAACTTAAGCGTACCATTTCTCAAAACACTGTATTTATGTGCCTAAATTAATGGACTTGGCAGGTTGACAGCTTTAAAGAGGTATTTATATCACTGGGATTAGCTACTTGATCTAGCTCAACTTCGAAAACATTGATGGCCATTTCTTAGCGAGCAAACATTGTGAACCCTAATTGGCAGGCTATTTTTACATATTAAGTAATTTATTCATCAAAAAGTACTCAACCAGTTATCTTTTTTATAGTTAAGGGGAAAAATATGTAAATCATCACTGATTGAAGGTTATAATAGAGTAATGAATGCTATTATGCCATTGATCTGAGTCTGACCTATCTGATTGAGATTGGATATTGATTTGCAATTTTTTCACACCTCACTGGTCACAGTGGAAATCTAATTGCCTCAGTGCATGGCTTATATAAAAATTTTATTTGGCCTTAAAAAATAACAAAATACTTGCAAAAACATTTGTCCAGTGCAGTGTCTAGCAGTTGGCTGTGAAAATAACTTGATGTAATCTGAAACATTTTCAGACTCAAAGCACATTTGGGTTCTTCACCATCTGCCTTCATTTCCTTGCCATTAAAGGTGCTGGTTTTCCATCTCCTTGAAATAGCAACCCATCGTATACATTGGATTGGAAAAACACTTTTACCAGGTCATTAAGACTTCTTGAGTAGTCATTCAGTACGTTCACACAGGTCAAGGATTTTCTTCATTGTACGAAAGTGAACTATTAAGGCTATGAACTAAGCCAAAAGTATGTGGACCACTTTACAATCCCATACCCATGTGGTTCTTTGAAAGCAATTGCAAACAATGTGTACTGTAGCTTTATGTTTTCTCTTTATTGGAAGAGGCCCAAACTTGTTTCACACACTATCCTTTCAGTGTACAACACAATCTCCATGAAGACAAAATTGGGCAGGATTGAAGTAAAAGAAATTGAGTGACCTGCACAATGCCCTGACCTCAACCCCACCAAACCAGTTTGGGATGAGTCAAAATGCCATCTGCACACCAGGCAGTTCTTGTACTTCCAAATCCCATTAATGTAAAAAAAAAAAAAAAAAAAAAAAAAATGGTGTACAGCCTTCAGCGTTCACTTTAACTCATAAATTCTGTAAAGCTGCTTTGAGACAATGTCCGTAGTGAAAAGCGCTATAGAAATAAACTTGACGTGAGATGTTCAGTAATCGCATATGGGTGTGATAGTTATCAATAAACAGTCATAAAATATTAATTCCTTTAGCTATTATAAATAATATTCCATAAACTGTAAATAGTTTTATTATAATGACACAGCAGATAGTATTGGTTCAATGGGAAGGGTCACCAGTTCAATCCTGAGCTCAGGCAACATGACAATGGATTATGGCTATTTTTAAATAGGTAAACCTTAACCAGATGCTATGCTTTACTGCTGTTTATTTGGTTTGTGCATGTTCTTGAGACATTTGGCTTTTAGTGTTGTCTTCAGCAAATGAATTGCATGCTCAATTGTATTTAGATCAGGTAAATGTCTTGGCCATTACAGAACATTCTACTTCTTTTCCTTAAAAATCCTGGGTTGTTTTCAATGTATGTTTCAGATAATTGAGTAATTTAGTATTTGGCAAAATTTCAGCAGATAATATATACAACATACACAGTACATTTATATCCATCATCATTGTTATCATCAAACACCAGCCTCCTTACATTCCTACACCAAAAGATGAAGTGGTATGCTTTGGATCATGAGAAGTTCCTTACCTTCTCCATCAATTCTTTATGATCATTCTCAAATCTCAAATAAATGTTGCTACAGAACTATAATCTGTCTTTTTGTTTTTGTGTTTTACCAATATTTTACATCTTGTAGTAAAGCTTCTGTATTTACATAGACTTCATATTGCTTAGTAAGACCCAGATGTGCCTACCTCCTGGAGAGTGTTCTTTAACTGACTAATTGTTATACATGGGTTTTTATTCACCAGGGAATTTTTTTTTAGTAGTTTTCTTGAGCTTTAGATATTTCTGAGCTCACTAGTGCATTCTTTCTTTTTTAAAAAGAAAGAAACTTTGGTATTGCTCTGATGTGGTAAAGCAGGATCTAGTGACTAATGTGAGAAGCTTAATATCCTAAACCACATCAATATTCTTTGTATAGCCAAACATAATATAATGCCTAGCTAGTAAGGTTTTTTTTGTTTTGTCAAAGTTTCAGCTGTCTTTTTTACATAGAAACCAAAATCATCTTAGCAACTGGCACATGGAGAAAAAGAGACTCCAGAAATCTAATCACTCATATTGGAGACAATGGGTTCGATTACACATTACTTTTTAGATATGCCTGATTTTGTGTAGACATTTAAAAGACTTTCATATAACAGCTTGTGGTGCAAAGTAAGTCAAACAATTTATAAATTTAATTAAGTCTTTATTACAGATTGGCTTCTGTAATCAGATATTTCCTCTATGACAACTTCCTTCTATACAGGCTGATATAGATTAAAATAGTCCAATCTACTTTGAAGCAGGATACTTTTCATGTGATTCCAGATGTTTCATCGTCATTCATTATTTTTTCATTGATGTATTTAAATAGCTATAATAATATTACAGAATATGCCAATCAAAAATCCAAACAGACTGCAGCCATAATTAAAATGGCCAGTTTAATGACCTGTGAGATTGCACTGTTTGGTTTGTGTCTTTTCTTTTTTCTTTTTTCCAAGCTTCCAGTGACTGTAGTATGTAGGAGTTTAAACCATATTAACTGAGTCTTGAAATGCTTCCAAAACATCCATTATGGAGTATCTACTGTTCATAAAAGGCTGCTGTAGATCTTCTTCATAAGATATACTTATTACAGATAACAAAAACACTTTCTTACTGTTCAAGTATTTTTGATCCATCTGTTTGTATGTTTGTTTGTTATTTATTATTTATTAGTTCATCAAGAAGTTAGAACAAGAAGGGTTCAAGCACTGACTCCTGGGGAACACAAAACTAATGGTTGTAGTTTGAGAAATGAAACATACTGTTATTTCTCTATGTAAATATTATGCTGACCAGAGCAAAAAATTGATTCAATTATTACTTATAAAAGTAAAGTATATTTTCTTGACACTTTCACGTTATCAAACATTATGGCCTGTAGGACACCTTTCTGTTATAGAACTTGCTTCAAAGCAAGACAAAAGCACCAAAGTCTTGTTCTGAGAAATTAATCTTGTAACTATGTGAAAACATTTTGTTATTTGGTGATAAATATGTTATCATTTATATAGCTTATATGGTTACCAGATGATAGCTTATGACAAATGGTGCAGATGAAAGTATTCTTCAAATACTTCTTCATGCTTGATTTCAACCACAATGAGATTTTAATTTCCCTGTGCAGTCCAGATAGTATTGTTATTAGTATACATGCATTTTTAAATCCCAGTGTTTATATAAATGAAAAAAATTGGTCTGATCTTTTAACCAGCACTTTTTTTCTTGAATGTCATGGTTACAAATTACAGCATATTAAAGTTCTACAGGTTGGGTATGTTGTTAGGTCAGGTTTTTATTAAAAACAAAAAACTCTGGGACCTTTAAGTGAAGTTTTAGAAGGCGAGATGCTAAAATGTAAACATTAATCAGCAGTAGGTGGCTGACCAGTGTTTGCATCTGTATAAATAATGGGATTTAAGAATCTATTAATGATGTCATATTTATTTTATTTCATTATTTATTTTATTTATTTTGACAAGATGTAACACAAGTACAATGTTTTCTCATATAACCAAGAATCTTTTCTCAAAATAATAAGATTCAGATAGTGATTTTCTCTTAAAAATAAAAACTTCACAATCCATGTACTTTAAGGCTCCCTACAATAATTCTAATCCCAAATCCAAAACATAGTCTAAGTAATACTGAGCTAATTGCTTAGCTAAAGTGTGGTAAGAGTTAAACACAGCTATGTGCACTGGTTGGACACAGTAAGGTAGGCGATGTGATCGATTGCTTTAACACACCATAGGTTTAAGGTAGTATCAATTCTTCTTCTTCTTTCGGCTTCTCCCATTAGGGGTCGCCACAGTGGATCATCCGTCTCCATACCCCTTTGTCCTCTACATCTGCCTCTATTAAACCAACTACCCGCATGTCTTTCCTCACCACATCCATACACCTCCTCCTTGGTCTTCCTCTTTTCCTCGTTCCTGGTGGCTCCATCCTCAGCATTCTCCTACCGATATGCCCCATGTCCCTTCTCTGCACATGTCCAAACCATCTCAATCTCACCTCCCTCACCTCGTCTCCAAAATGTCCTACATGCGCTGTCCCTCTAATAAACTCGTTTCTAATCCTGTCCATCATCATCACTCCCAACGAAAACCTTAACATCTTCAGCTCTGCTACCTTCAGCTCCACCTCCTGTCTTTTCAGGTATCATCAAAAATGCACCCAAATAGTTTTTCCTTTGTATGCACATTTTTTAAAATCTATATTTGCCATTTTCACCAAAGTGGCAAATTTACATCTTCCACAAGATGTAAATTAATCCATTCAGTTGAAAAGAATGCGTTAAAATACAGTATATAGCATTTCTGTTCCGGTGATGACCATGTTATCTTGCCTTCCACAAATCGCTTAATACAATAATGCTAGTTTAGAGATCATTTTGTTTTAATTTACCTTTCTGAAATGGGACACCACCATCATTCATATATTGCGTTGAATTAAGGCTTGAAAGTCCTCAACAGGTTTTAAATGTGCTCAATATTCTTCTATCTGAGCCAGCAAATCTAACAGGCTTTGGCTCCCATCTTACAGTTGGCTACAGCCTGAGCTGTATATTTCTTATATATTTATAAATCTGTCCAATTATCTAACGTTAGTCATTTTGAAACTGCTCCCACTCTTATCATTATTAAGATAGAACCACCCGGCTCTATACTGACTGCCAGGTTTGCTGAGATACAATACAATTTAATCTGATGACACACTGCTGTTCCTTTTGCCACATATTGTTGCTTATAAATACTGGAACAAAATACTAGTTAAATGTTACATGCCTTTTTTTATTTACTACAATTTGACCACAAAGCAGCCATTTGAAATGCTTATTTATATACTTATACTTAGAAAATTACTTAGATACTAAGTGAGTAACAAGAAGCTCAAAGCAAATTTAAGCACAAGGAACTTCCTACTTAAAAACAAACAATAATACAGGTGTGGTGGTAGTAACATACCTGTGAAAACCTTTTGATAAAACTAGCTAGCTGTAGCTATCAATAGCTAATTAGCTTTAAAGCAAGAAAGAGCATTGAGATGAAGAAAGTTTTGTCAGACTATTTGTTTAATCTGTTTATTTGTGCTCTGCTATTGAAATATCATGGAAATTCTTAATATGGAATAATTCATAATGTTGGTAATTATATTATAATAAAAAAAATATAAAAATAATAATAATGAAAATTATAATAATAATAAAAAAATCAAGATTTAACATTTTAAATGTGTTATCTTTAGCAGTAAAAAAAATAAAAAAAAATATTAAGTCTGTATTTATTTGAATTAAGGAACAGATTAGGACAGATACATCAAGAAAATATAAAAATTGTATACTAAGAATTACAATATTTGTTAGTATAAGTATTAGTATACAGAGAGGAAAACATGCTAACTGTCAGGCTGCAGACGCGGAAGCCGATATAGTCCGATCATTGTCCTTTTATTTCAACAACCGTACAACACAAAAACACTCATAAGCCGTTGAAAACAACAAACAAAGACATCCGCTCGATACGCGTTGTCCGTTATGAGTTCGAATGTCCCAAGCATAATCCATAAAGCCTTCGGCAATGAGTAATCCAAGTCGGAAGTGGAATTCGCATATGCAGCCAGCGGTCGAGCAGCCACGCGATTGTCCAGCTTGACAATATAACGACCGACAGCCTGTGACTCAAGAACGTGAGTTTATGTAGTCTGATCTTTCATGAGCCACAGCTGTCGGTAATCTTGGGAAGCAGCGTGACTGCTATCGAGGGGGGCGTGGCAGGGTGGATCTCTGACAGCTACAGACGGGGGCGTGGCAGGGTGAATCCCTGACAGCTACAGAGGGGGGCGTGGCAGGGTGAATCCCTGACAGCTACAGAGGGGGGCGTGGCAGGGTGAATCCCTGACACTAACTTAATGATTAGTTTAAAGTTTTTTCTGCATGAACTATTCATCATCATTAGCTGCTTCATCCTGTTTAGGGTCACAATGTGTAAGTTCATCTACAGTGCAATCTATTGGATGTAGCATTAGTATTATTATGGTCCAAATGCGTAAAGAAAAATGACAGATTTGTCACATATACATTCATACAGAGTGTGACATGTAGCGAAATGCGTTTTACCACTGTCCAAAATTTACCGTATTTTTCGGACTATAAGAAGATTAAAATGTCAAGACAGAAAATTCAGCATTTGGTGATGTCTTAAACAACGAATTGGCTAATTTATGCATTTTTCCTGAGTTTTTCCCGGTTTCACAAACTTCAAGCCAAAAAAACTGAGCGACATAACATTAGACCAATTAAATTTCCGAACGGAAACGAAAAAACGCACCTCACCTGTGTTCTGAGCTGCACGGCTTCCTTGGTCGGCTACTGTTTAGATACAAGCCGTGTAACGCGTTGAGTCGGGGTCATGGGATAGCTCGCTAACTCCAGTTGCAACAGAAATCATATAAGCACAGACAGGTTTCCAAAACTCATGCTTTTTTATTTTTCTTGGCAACAGCGTTACGGGTTAGTCAAAGAAACTTAGAAATGAGCATCAGAAAATAATAAGGACATATTCCTCGGCCTTGCACACATGCAGTAATACAGGAAAAAAGCGGCGGCAGGCTATTCCCAAAATACCACTATGCTCTTAAAGGAGCCACAACATATTTCACCCGTTACACCGTGTAACAGACACTGTCTTTCGTTAAAGCCTGTGTAAAGTTATTTAGTTTCAGTGTAGAAACTTATATACAGGTGCGTCTTATTTATGTTCAAAATAAAAATCTTTGTCAAATTCAGTGGGTGCGGCTTACATATGGGTGGACTTAATAGTCCGGAAATTACGGTAAATATAAAAAATGGATAAAAAAAATATTTAAATAGAATATAAAAAAATCAATTAATGGAAGATATTATATGGTAAAACATTTGCACGGTGTCCTGGTGTCAGATGGAATGGTTTCAGTATTTCAGGAACTGATTTCTACACATTTTGGGAAAAGAGAGTTTCTGTCCAGTTTCTGTGAACCCTTGCCCACTTTAGCCTTAGATTCCGGTTATCTGCCAAAGAGTGTTTACTTAAGATATTGCAGCTTCCCTTTTAGCTCAAGCCAATCTGACCATCTTGACATCAACAAGGTCATTTACAATTTGCTTCTCAGTTGAGTTTTTTCTCACCATTCTGTGCAAATTCTAAAAACTGCTATACATTAAAAGTGAAAAAAAAAAATAATCTGGCCATCTGGCACATACAGCCATGCCACTAAGATCAAATTTACCCCCATTCTCACATTTGAAGTGAAAACCTGATCTGTATCTGCATGACTTTGCATCACAGCTGCCAAATAAAGTCGATATAGAAAGAGTCGATACTGGAGTTAAACCGAATTCGAGGAATCTAAATCGACTGCACTGTGTATTATTCAACTCGACTCAGCGGCTAATTATAAGGTATTTATGTGTATTTAATCAGGTGCACTAAAGCAGCACAAAATATGTGGGTTTACACATTATAATGGTGTTAACTGTGATTCTAACTATGATTTAGCAATTTAAATAATTAAATTGTTCTTCTTGAAGACAGGTGAATAAATAACTTTGTGCAAACACAACAATTCACTTATAGATGTGGTCCCATTACATTGTTATGCCTGGTATATATTTCAGACATTGCAGTATACTTATCACTTCCTACACACCAGCCCCATCAAACACAGACACGCGCACATACACACATAGGCAGTATTAAAAAAACCTTGTCATTACTGTCTGTGTATGTAAATAATTGATGCCGAAAATTCAAAAGCTCCAAACAATTGTTCATCTCGTCTACTGAGTCACAACGCTGTTTAATATTAATCCTTAATCCCTGTACAAACTGTACAAGCAGCTTTATTATGCATGCTATCATCATCGACGCGTACATCATCATTATGTTTATACTCTCTGCGGCCCTGTCATTTACTTTTTTAACTGAAGATAGTTAAAAGGGCTGATACGAATTAACACAGATGTAAACAGGATAAGCCCTTTATCCATTTAGATTACTGTAAATGACCGTAGAGACTGGAGCAAAAGAGGAAGCAGAGCTGAATTTATCAGTTGCTTGCCCTTGATTTTTGTATCAAAACTCAAAAAAGTAGCACGATCAGATCATTGTTAGACTCCTTTCATTGGCGAGACTAATTCTGACATGTACACCGTATATACATTTAGATCTCTATCCTATAAATATAGTGTACAAGATAGCCTACATATAGCCATGCAGCAACAGGCCTCCAAGTTGTTCCTTAGCAACAGGCAACCTGTTTGCATGGCGACAGATGGTTAGTTAAGTTATTTTCGTTGGAAAAATAGGAGGGAGGGGATGCGAAAGGGCTGGGTAGAGAGATAGAAAGAGTGATGGGGAGCGAGTGTGTGAGAGAGAGAGAGAGAGAGAGAGAGAGAGAGAGCGAGAGAGAGAGAGAGAGAAGAGAGCGATACAGGAAAAGGATCACAGTGATCTTTCCACTTAGCTGGAGGAACTGGCAGCCTAGCAACACAATGTAAGTGAAGATGTCCCTTAGCAACCAGATGGGCATTGCCCTTGCTCACACACTTTCTGTCATGAAGTTACATTCAATAATACATTCACAAACTGTAACTTTGATTAGCAGCTGCCCAAATACTTTCCACACAAGTGCTGATTATGGCAAAAACAAGATATTGATTTGAACATAGTTGTCCAAGACGCTAGGAAAAATAAAAAGACAAAATATGTTTTAATGAAGTTAGTAGTGACTTAGAGATTTTTGTCTGAGACCTCTTATTATCTTATATAATACCTACTTCACATCCAGCTCCACAAACCATGTCATTAAATACTCCATGCGACTTTTATTTATCTGTATACACTCTCCGTTGTGACACTTTCGTTCACAATTCTGAGCAATACTCTGTAGTTTATCTTGTGATAGAAGGGTTTATGTGAGAGTGAAAGGGAAAGTTTCTAAGACTGTGGTGAGACCTGCGATGTTGTATGGTTTAGGTACAGTGGCAATGAGTAAAAAACAGGAGGCAGAGCTGAAGGTTGCAGAGCTGAAGATGCTGACAGTTTTAATGGTAGTGACGAGGATGGACAGGGTTAGAAATGAGTTTATTAGTGGGACCATGCAGGTAGGACATTTTGGAGACAAGGTGAGGGAGGAGCGATTGAGATGGTGTGGTCATGTTATAGGAGTTAATGGTCAAAAGTTTCTTCAAGCCTCACCAGTGGGTTGTTCCATAAAAACCATAAAGTTTTTTATTTTGATTCATTTTAGTACTTGAAATGATGAGCCAAGCTATTTTTATTTTATATATTTAAAAAAAGTTAAACAAATGAATCAAACAATTCTAAATAGAATTTATTTTGGATAAGAAGGGTTTTTTTAACAGTATACTTCCCATATAGTCCTTTAGCACCTTTTTACATGTAAAACATGTTGGTTTTAATTGTACATTTGTATGTTACTCACCTGAACTGTTCATGAAGATTCACATATGTGCCTCTAATTGACATTTACAAAAATATTAATTGTCAGTAAACCTCAACAAACATATTTTTATTTGAGTTTCCTGTGTGTGCAGTTACGAATATTAACATTATATGTTTTTTCTTTTTATCAATAATAGTATAATAGTTCTAGTTAAAATGCATTCTTATGTTACAGGTGTTATTTACAATGTTAATACTGATTCGAAATGAACTCAAAATCTTTTTTTTTTTTTTGTAGTTAATGTGTTACCTTTACATAAACTCTCAGCAGAATTGAAGATGAATTGTGATGAAGATAAAATTCTCTGAAGAGACTTTAAAGTCCACCCAATTTATGATCAGGTCTGCCACCAAAATGAATGTGGAATGAAGCTATCAAGATGTGTCATAGAAGTATAGACTTTCCTTTAATTCAAGGCACTTAACAAAAATATTTCATTAATTTTAAAACAGAATACAATTTTTGCATAGTCTCTCCAGTTTTAGAGACTTAAAAGTACAAAAACAAACTTATCTAATTATAAATATAAATAATTATATGCAATGCTTGCTTGCAAATCTTCTGCAGTCTGTGACTGCATGATTTGTAAGACAGACATCACCAAATGCTGAATTTTCTGTCTTGACATTTTAAATGCTTGCCACACTAAAGGTGATAATAACTGGAGGGGCAGCACGATGAAACGCTTTTCATTTGATGCCACTGAAGGTATTACCAAAACAACTTTACATGTTAGACGCTTATTTTTTACTGTCATTTAACTCATTGTAATAGTAGTTTTAAAGAATTTTCACTGTTACAAAAAATATTTACTTTGCTGCTTAGAACTCCTCTCCTCTTTTCAAATCAGTTGTCAAACACTAGCAAATGCAATAAAGGTAGGATTAAGATCTTTAGAAAAATTTTAAGGCATGAGCTGTCCAACATTTTCTTACATGGATTTTGGTTATATTTTGGTTCTATCCTAAAAAAATACATTGGTTTGTTTCTGTGCTACAACCTTTAATTTTAAATTCAGCAACGACAAAAAAATAATTACCTAGTTAAAAGAATATTTTGAAGAAATAGAGAAACAGGATGTAAGTCAATTCCACTAGACATACAATTGTACTGAAAATGCATTTTCATTTTCACTGTCAGTGAATAAACTTGTTTTGGGCACTTGAACCAGTTCTCCTAGGGCCAAGCCAATCAATTCTAGAAAAAAAAAATGTCTAAAAGCTCTACTATAAAAAGGCCATGCAGTGTTCTTGAGTGCTTCAGTAGAAGACAGTAATAAAATCATGTCTAAAAACACCAGGAAGTCAGTGGAGAGAGATAAAAGTGAAGTAATATGATATTTCTCACAATTTCTTCCCCAGTCTGCTTAGTAATAAACTGACTGGAAACTGGAATTATTAAGAGATAATAATTTAAAGTCGTGACTAGTTTTCCTTCAATCAATTAAATTTTTTTCTATTTTTTTATTTCACTTCCAGATTATGGCTTTAAACTCAGCATGAAGCAGACACTGTTTGTTTACCTTTTTATGCATAATTAACATTGGGGGAAAAGTGCTATTACTTTGACTCTAATAAACTGTTTTTCTATTTATTTATTTTTTGCAAATTTCCCATTGGGATCAATTATTTTATCTTTACAAGCACGTATATATGTGCAATAGTTACATGTCTTTCCAAATCATAATATACCCTTTTTCTCTTTCTTTCTCTCTATGTATCTCTCTCTCTTCCTCATTCAATTGCGCATAGATGCAGAGTCTCTCAACGTAGCACTGTAGTGATATCACACCATGCGCTCTAGCAAAATGATTTAGCAATAAAGCCCAAGCCAAAAGAACAGAGGGAAGTCACAGTGTGATTTTGTGTGTCTGTTGTGTGTTGTATGTGTGTCTGTGAGAATGAGTGGCAGAGGATGTGACTTCAATAAGCCCTGGCACAGAGAAATTGACTTTTATTTCTGTGGGCGCCTGTAAGTAATTCTTAGAAGTTCTCTCACAAGCGACAATAAAGTAAAACTCATATGTGCTCTTCATCCAATTTAGGCAGCGTGGATCACCCCACTGATTGGCAGAAGGCTGGCAGAAGGTTGGCATTCAAGCAATAGCAAAGAAAGAGAAGGATTATAAGGGTGAGAGAGAGTGAAAGAGTAAGCAGACACACAGCTAGACTTATGATACTTTAATTAAAACAGTCTCTCTCTCTCTCTCTCTCTCTCTCTCTCTCTCTCTCTCACTCTCACTCTTTTTCTCTCTCTATTGATGCTGAGGGATACTGAGTAGAACCTGCCGTGTGCACTCTCATTACACTTACACACAAACCATGAGCACACATACCCTTATGCATAACAAATAGCACACAGACAGATAGCACATTAGACTGTAGGTTACAGTAAGAGTCTATAGGTTAAAGTAAAGGACTTAAGTGTGTGTGTATGTGTGTGTGTGTGTGTGTGTGTGTGTGTGTGTGTGTGTGTGTGTGTGTGTGTGTGTGTGTGTGTGTGTGTGTGTTCTTTACTTTATCCCTTTTCATTGCAGTTCCCAGAGGGTTAAGCAAACTGAAAATCTTTCTGGTCAAAGATCAGCTTCTTCCATAACCCACATTACAAATGCGCTGGAAGAGTTGATAGCTTGCTGTGACCTAAAAACCTCCTGAGACATCCCAAAGACATCCCAAGGCTGTGTGTGTGTGTGTGTGTGTGTGTGTGTGTGTGTGTGTGTGTGTGTGTGTGTGTGTGTGTGTGTGTGTGTGTGTGTGTGTGTGTGTGTGTGTGTGTGTGTGTGTGTGGTTCAGGTGTTGACGTTACTGCATCTTGTAGGGACAGAATGTGTCTATTTGGAAGTTTCACCCAATGGGGACATCATTTGGCCGGTCCCATGAGGGAAAACTCAAGTTTTGTTAAATCTTTAAATACCTAGAGCTAAAAAAACACATGAACAAAAAATTACTTTTGGTTGTTGGGGTTAAGGTAAGTGTTTGGGTGGAGGCATACCCAGGGTCTGAAATAAAGTTTTTACAAATTAACAATTTGGCTACTAAATTCCTCACTTATATCCATGAGTTACTTCAGGCAATATCACCACATTATTATGTTTTTTACGAGTCTTTACTATTGCTTCAATGCAAAAGAACTACCACACTGGTATTTGACAGGTATGTTCAAGTAAGCCAGTTATTTTGATCAAATGGGCAAATTTTTATTGTAAAATTGAAAAGAGCTCAGTAATGCGTCCTTAGTTAATAAAAATTATGTCAGCCCTGGCAGATAATTGCTAATGCCAAGACAAGTCTAGACGTCTGTATTTATTTTGTGACTTATCTGACTAAATTAGATTAGATTTTCAACAGTATGAAAACATTACCAGTGAATATAATTTAGTTTTCTTCTGTACAGTAGCTTGAATAATGACTACACATACATATATTGAATATGGTTTCACTAATAATAAGAATACATTTGCATAAAGCATCCATATTTATCCATGCCCATGTTAATTAGAGGATTAAAAACTTAAGTCTCAATGTAAGGTACATTTAGAACAGATAAAAATGTGCAATTAAGTTGCGATTTATTCAACTGCCCTCTCAATATTAGCAATTTTTCACAATATTTCAGTTTGTGATTCTACCTCTTTAATTGTTATTTTCATCAAAAATGCAAAGAGTAAAAAACTTGCAGTTTATTGCGGAATTACATTTGCCACATTCATTTGTTTTTGGTTTTTT
Source organism: Silurus aristotelis (assembly GCF_946808225.1). NCBI lineage: Eukaryota > Metazoa > Chordata > Actinopteri > Siluriformes > Siluridae > Silurus > Silurus aristotelis. Next base: position 8,231,460 of record NC_139590.1, read on the forward strand.
TGTGGTCTCTCATGGCTAGCACATAAAACTTATAGGGAATTGTTTAGTTTTATGTTGAAATAATGAAATTTATTAATAAAAATATAATTACTAATTATAAAGTTCTGAAGTAAAATGTTAATACAGTACAGTACTGTATACATAAAATAGCATTTTTTGGGTGGCGTCCGTTTATCAAGGTTTTTCGTTTATTGCGGGCGGTTTTGGAAAGTTACCACCATGATAATCAGGGGATTACTGTAGTACAAAAGTTGCTAGGTAATTAAGGACATACTGCCCATAATATGATATTGCATATGATGTAAAATTGCAAATGGTATTATGGTATAATATTGCATATGGTATTATATTCATGTACATTGGATTTATTGTAAGTTTTTGATAGTGCATGTAATGCCACAGTGATACTGTCAATGTTCATTGTGTCAACTCCACTCCCTAATGAAATTGGGGGACAAGCAAACAACAGTCAAAGCTTTAGTAATAAGCTGAAATAAACTATTATATACATTACATTATCTAGCTGTTGCACTATTTGTAAACTGTTTATTAATAGTAGACAATGTAGAGAATTTACAAATTTTGGGCATCTGTGGTGTCTCGACAGTAAGTTAAATTATTAAATACTGTAATTAGAGATTCTACTCAGTTTTATGTATTTATATACACACACACACACACACACACACACACACACACACACACACACACACTCACACACACACAAACACACACACAAACAAGCATGTACGCACGCACAAAGGCTCAAAGACGTGAAATGTCACACAAAGCTGTAAAGGTAATCAATACCGATAGCTGTGTGTAGAAAAGCAAGAGCACGCACACAAGCTTCAACACACTGTCATCAGTTATCCACCTGTTATAGAGCTAATCTACACTTACACAACCAGTTTACTGAGTTTACAACTCAGTTTACTGAGCTTGTGCTGCTCCAAATTTAGTCCCTGCAATTTACTAATGTTTTAAGGTCATCATAGGCACCTTTTTGGTCATTTACCAACCTCTCTACAAAGGCCAAATGATGAAAGGTGATTCGATCAGGTCAAATGTTCACTGTCGAGATGTGTGGTATAATAAATGGCAGCAGTAGACAGTGGTACGATGGATTCATTATGTCTGAAATAGAACACATAGATCCTTTAATGCCCCTTCACCTCACTCCTCAATATCTCCAGTATAATTCCAGCACATGCTGATGGTAGTAACTAAGCAACAGGCTACAGAATCGTGTGTGTGTGTGTGTGTGTGTGTGTGTGTGTGTGTGTGTGTGTGTGTGTGTGTGTGTGTGTGTGTGTGAGATAGAGAGAGAGAGAGAGAGAGAGAGAGAGAGAGAGAGAGAGAGAGAGAGAGAGAGAGAGAGAAGAGAGAGCTGAGAGAGAAAGTAGTGATTGTCTAGTGTTTCACTTTTTTGGCAGTAACGCAATCATCTCCTCATCCCCTGTCATACAAAACCCTCCCTGCAGGCCTGTCTCACTAACGACAAGCAATGCATCCGTTTATTATGGTATGCAGCACATTTTTTCTTTTTATTGGCCTTTTCAGTACATAACAGAATGTAAGGTTCAACGTTAAAAAACATTTAGTTCATTCTACACACAGATTTGGCCTCAACAGGTCGAGCCTTATACATTTATTCATATTTCTTTTTATATCTGACAAAAGAATATCATTAATTAATTCATTCATTCATTCATTCATTTATTCTTTCATTCTGCTTTTCCTGTGTTCTAGAAGACCTCAGGGTTTCTGTCCATTTGGACATGTTATGATCGAGTGTAGGAATAGGTTGCACATTATGGATAAAGGCTAGAAGTTGTAAGACATAGTGATTAAGTATATGGTATCCAAATAGTTTCAGAAATGCAATACATATTGTGCCAGCGGTGAGTGAGTGGAGGACGGAGACGGAAGGAAGGAAGAAGCGGGAAGCAACAGAGCGCACTGATTAGTTTCATCAGCTGCAGGTGTTGCTTACCGTTTGTTCCATCTGGCTCCGCCCTCCACTCACTGACCGCTGTCACATATATATATATATATATATATATATATATATATATATATATATATATATATATATATATATATATATATATATATATATATATATACAGTGAGGAAAATAAGTATTTGAACACCCTGCTATTTTGCACTTAGAAATCATGGAAGGGTCTGAAATTGTCATCGTAGGTGCATGTCCACTGTGAGAGACATAATCTAAAAAAAAATAAAAATCCACACAATGTATGATTTTTTAACTATTTATTTGTATGATACAGCTGCAAATAAGTATTTGAACACCTGAGAAAGTCAATGTTAATATTTGGTACAGTATCCTTTGTTTGCAATTACAGAGGTCAGACGTTTCCTGTAGTTTTTCAGCAGGTTTGCACACACTGCAGGAGGGATTTTGGCCCACTCCTCCACACAGATCTTCTCTAGATCGGTCAGGTTTCTGGCCTGTCGCTGAGAAACACGGAGTTTAAGCTCCCTCCAAAGATTCTCTATTGGGTTTAGGTCTGGAGACTGGCTAGGCCATTCCAGAACCGTGATATGCTTCTTACAGAGCCACTCCTTGGTTATTCTGGCTGTGTGCTTCGGGTTATTGTCATGTTGGAAGACCCAGCCTCGACCCATCTTCAATGCTCTAACTGAGGGAAGGAGGTTGTTCCTCAAAATCTCGCAAAATTGCTGTTCATGTTTTTATATATATATATATATATATATATATATATATATATATATATATATATATATATATATATATATATATATATATATATATATACATATATACATACACGATGGTATTAAACCAACATTAACCGATGACAGCACAAGGCTGCATGCACAATCACAGGGAGCACTGACTTTCATAAGTCAGTGTGCCAAAACACATTTTCCTGTGTACTTCGAGAGCTGTGCAACTGGTGCTATTCTGACCATGTGTTACCAAATCCAGACTACTCACGAGCTCTCCTCACGCGTGAGTTTCTCCCCGGAAATAACATGATCTTACTTCTGCACCCACCCTAGATTTGGCTCCTGCGGACTTTTTTTTTTTTTCAGAAGTTGCTTGGCACGCCTCAAAAACACTTCCAGGACATATTTCAGAAGTGGAAGATCTGATATATATATAGATAAGAAGATAAGATATATATATAGATTTCTTCAAAAACTTTTTTAGTTTATCTTCTCAAGAAACAATACTAAAGAAATGATATTTGGATAAATTTTAGAGCAGTCAGTGTGCAGCTTGTATAGCAGTATAGATTTACTTTCCTCTGAAAATAACTTAACATGCAGCCATTATTGTCAATATAGCTGGCACCAAAAGTGAGTACACCCTAAGTAAAAATGTCAAACTATGTTTAAAGTGTAAAAATTTTGTGTGAGCACCATTGTTATCTAGCACAGTTTTAATACTCCTGGGCATGAAATTCACCAGAGTGGCACAGGTTGTTGCTGACATCCTCTTCTGCTTGAGGATGCCACACAGGTGCTCAATAGTATTCAGGTCTGGAGACATACTTGGTCACTTTCTCACCTTCAGCAAGGCAGTTGTCATCTTTGCAGTGTGTTTGGGGTCATTATTATGTTGGAAAATTGCTGTTCATGCAAGTTTCTAAAGAGAGGGCATTATGTTCTGCTTCAGAATTTCACATGTTAAAATTCACGTTTCCCTTAATGTACCGCAGCTCCCCAGTATAAGCAGTGCTCATGCAGCCACAGACCCTCATGCTACCACCACTTACCATGGTGTTGCCAGACATGTTGGACACCATCTGAGCCAAAAATGTAACAGACTTAAATATAATTAATGAGTATATGGGCATAAGTAATGCATAATCAAGGGCTTATGATATTGTGATATTATATATATACAGTGGAACCCGGTTATGTCGATGTCCTAGGGGGTTGGCAAAAAGCATCGAGATAACCGATGATCGAGATAAACGAAAATCAATATGGCGGCAGTATATTAACGTGCTTGAAATTTCTTTATGTACATAATGTGCGTTAATAAATGAGAATGTGCATGCACGTGTTTTTGAAGGGTTTTGTTTTGCGATTTGTTTGATGAAGGCATGCTATAAAAATACATACAGTACATGTTTGTTAACTGTCTGGAATCCGAAGGGGGCGTGTCAGGTGCTTTCTCGGCCGCTTTCTCTGAAGCTCCCGGCTTCAATCGCGCACATATGGTGCTCGTTTAGCACTCATCACCAGCTCCTATTTAAACTTCCACACTCTCACTGTCCGTTATTGTTGGTATATGTTGGTTCACGGCAGTCGTTGTTATCGCTCATGCGTATCCCGGTACTTCCCACCGGCACTCTCTCAACGGCTGTGCTTTTCTTCCCAAAGCGCATCGCGGATTTCCCCGATCCTGCCGTGGTTCATTCTATGCTTTTGCTGCTCATCCCACGTTCCGCGTTGCACTCCTACCAAGCGCGGCTTTTGCCTCCCGTTCATCGCATAACATTTAACAACAAAAGGCATATGTGCACTAACTAACAGCAGAGATTCACCAGTATACAATACAACACCTGTAGCATCTGTAAGGCTTGATTTTTCCGCCACTTTTGCGAGTTCTTCTGCGGCTGCACAGTGCCGATCGAGATAACTGACGTTAAATGGCAAATTCCCCCCCCCCTTGTGCTTGAGATATTAGGGTTCGGCGACATAAAAAAGTCGACATAACCGATAAAAATGCTTAGACAAAGCGAGAATTTGGCGGTTCCACTTCAAAAACGTCGACTTAATAGGGTTGTCGAGTTAACCGAGGTCGAGATAAGTGGGTTCCACTGTGTATATATATATATATATATATATATATATATATATATATATATATATATATATATATATATATATATATATATAAAATATTATGAATATTGAGTCTCTTAAATGCTTGTGCATAGGTCAGTGTGGGCCACAGAACTCCTTGATTTGGCATAGTTTGTATATGTGAATAGTGAAAACAGTGGGAATAGTGGAAACAAGGTATGCAAATCCAAAGAGAAGAAAACATGTCTAAGTTATGTATGTAACCATGGATCCCCAAGGGAACGAAACGCTGCATCAACTTTACTATGTGAACGCTTCTGCGTTGTCCCCACTCTAAATCACATGTTCAATGAAAAGCACGGCATCACAGGCAGGGTGACGTTAAGACCAGGAAGTGAAGCCGGCGCCAGCTGCTGTTTGTTCACGACGTGCTCTGTGTGAATTTCTTGTCATTGTTTGTCAATCGTTTGTCTAAGGAAATTAAGCACACTTTCCAGCTGTGTATTCCTCTCTGCCCCCACTATATGCTGGGAGGTGGGGGGGCGGGGTACACACAGCCTATGTGTGGCTTGCTTGGGAGCAGAGCATGCTAAGTCGGTTCTTGAGGGAGCCGACTGCGAGCACTGCACTCGTATGTCTATGCGAACAATCCGCTCCCGATAGGCACTCTTCGAGGGGGGTGCCCTCACTTTTTGCATTTCTGGTCCCACTCTCGCTGAGGCAAAGCGTCGCTCCAGTTCCAGGGGTTTGCAGATGGACCAAGTGTCCATGACTTGGGCAAAGCCTTTTTTGGCTCGTTTCTTACGTTCTAATTACAGAGAACCACTTATCTAGGTGGAGTATAGGATTTGACTGCTATGCGCATGAAGCTTTCTCCTGCCCACATTGCATCCATCCTTACGGCCGTCAGGAAGGTCAAAAGGGCAATCACTTACTGTCAAGCCGTTCAAGAGACTGTTTGGGCTTGTGATTCCACGTGGCCTCCTGCACATGAGACCACTTCAGTGGTGGTTCAGAAACCAAGGGGCAATCCTCTCCATTATATCAAGGTCATGTGGCAATGCTTATGCTCTAGGCAATGCTCTAGGTGTCAGGGTCTGGACATTTTTGGGTTGTCTTTATCCCCTACACCCTTATCCCCTACTCCCTAGCCACTAACTGTTTAATGTCTCCCACCTGCTCCTTGTTAGTGTTGTGTATTTAAGTTACCCCTTTTGCCTTGGTCCTTGTTGGTTCATTATATTTTTCATTATTTTTGTCGTGGTATATTAGTCTTGGGATAGAGGTCTTATATTGATTTTGGTATTTGTCTGTCTTGATATTTGTTTTTGAATCTGAATATGTATGGGTTTGTTTGTTGTTCAGTTTGGAGAGTGCCTTCTATTTTGTTTAATTTCTCTGTTCTCCTGTCTTCGCAAGTCTCCAGGCTTCTTCTGTCTTCCCAAGTCTCCAGGCTTCTTCTGTCTTCCCTAGTCTCCAGGCTTCTTCTGTCTTCCCTAGTCTCCTGGCTTTTTCTGTCTTTACTAGTCTCCTGGCTTCTTCTGTTTTCCCTATTCTCTGGTCTTCCCGAGTCTCCTAGCTACTTCTGTCTTCTCTAGTCTTCTGGCTTTTCCTGTCTCCTGAGTCTTCCCAAGTCTCCACTCATCTCAAGTCTCCTTGTACTTTCTGTCTTCCTGAGTTTCTTTGTTCTTGATTATTACTTACATTTGAATTTTGTATTGATAAACCCACTTTGCCTGTGTTCTATTTTTGCTTCATTTTTTTCAAGCTTGTTTTTTGGACTTATAAATTTCATTAAAGAATTATGCCATTGTACATCTCGAGAGTGTGTCTCTGCAGTTGGGTTTCAACATCTCCCTGTGGTAGACTGCTAAAGTGTATGCCATGCGCTCTCACGACCTGGGTTCGAGACCCGCTCGCAAACCGCACAGCATAGGTTCAAGACATGCTCTCGAACCTAACACTAAGTGTCTCCTAAGAGGTGGCAAACCCTCAAAGTCTGCTACGGTACCAGTTGGAAACCGAAGAGGGCATTTGCTGGAGCTGGCCATGCCCTGAAGCACTGAAAGTGGCAGGGTTAACAAACCAGCTACCTTCCCAGCAGGGCCCACAGATGTATCAGGACTTTTCTCTTCGGCCTTAATCCCTAGCAGGGGGTGTGTGAGTCACAATGCTCTGCCCTTGCACCTCACAATGCCTGGAGTTGCTGGATTGTGGACACAAGAGCAACGTAAGAGATACCGCTGGAATGACTCTGATAACTGCATCGCCGAATAGGCCAGTTGGCACTAGTGGGGCATCTAGGAGCACAACCCTGTCCAATTGCCCTAGCGATTTCTTTAATTGCTCTGAGAGATAGGTGTGTCGCACAGCAGAGCTCTCGGATTTCCTGACTGCCCAACGTGTCTCCGACATCTAGCACCTATAGCAGGTCAGCCTGATAGGCCTGCAGCACAGCCATAGTGTCCAGACAGCCTGTGGCTTGACCTGCTGAGGCATAAGCCTTGCCAACCAGCGTCAAGGTAGTTTAAAGGGACTTGGTGGGCAGTGCTGCAGGTTTTAGGGATGACGCTGCTCCCAGGGAGAGATAGCTAGCCAGCGTCTCTTCAACCTAGGACATCGCCCCATAACCATAGCCCAAGACCTGGACACCTTGGTGTGCAGGGCCAAGAAAAAGGGCAGACATGGAGGCAGTGACGAGGGTTGCAGAAAGCAATCGTTGAGCTTAATAGATGGGCGAGCTTTCTGCTGATTGCCTGGCCAATCTATATCAAGCTTGGCTACGGCTTGGGTCACCATCTCTAACTGCTCCTCGAAGAGGATTGGCTGAGGGGGTATGTCTGAGGGCTTGCCGACCTTCATCCACCTCCTCCTCAGAGAAAGAGAGGCGGAGCTGTGCGCTCTCCTCGCAAAAGGAAGTAACCGCCACCAGTGATGCTTTCCATTGGACTGATTACACATGTGATTCAAAGTGTGGAAAACATGTAAGCGTTCCCAAAGCGGCGTTGATGCAGCGCAATTCCTGAAGGGAAACTATTTTCTTTTGGGCAAAATCAGATACTTTGATTATAAATTATCAATTTATGTGTGTAATTTCCTAGAGAGTAGCCTGAGCAGGTCTAATAAGATCATTATGACAGTTTGATGTCAGTTTAGTGTTTTGAGCCAAAGAAAATGGTACAATTGTAAGCAGAAAACTGAAGATTTTTAAGTACGTTTTGCATTTGGACAGAAATAGCACAAAGGCAAGCAAGCAAATCTAATAGTTGTCGTGCATTTAAAGGTAAACTAGATGCAGGCCATCTGGACCAAATCATACCACTAGTCTAATCAAGGGTGAGTTGTGGTTGTGTTTTGGCAGCCAGATTCCCATGAGTTCATTACAACAATGAAAGTAATAAATGTGAACCAGCTTCAGGCCAGTACTCAATTTCCATCTTAACAACCTCTCAGAAAACCTTATATTACAAGGTACAAAGATGATATGATCACATGTTTCTGTCATGATGATTCATGCAGGCTTTTATTGTACTGATCTGTATTTTTTTATGCATCTTTACTTCCTGTGTACTTTTCTGCTGCTGGTCCTGAAGTATACAGCCATGACTGAAAAATTCACTTTGATTACAGCTTGAGTCATCACTACCATCCTCTGGTGATGCAAATGGGTAAAGTAGACTAGGCAATAAAATTTGAGCATGATACCAGAATAATTTTTTGTAAAGAAAATATTCAGGAAGTGGCATAGCACTAACTAAATAGGCTGTTAAAAATAGTGTGAAAAAATGTGAATGATCAGATGATGTCAAGCTTAACATCAACAACTTTTTCAAGAGTGTGAGAGGAAGTTAGTGATGTATGCATGTATGCCATTCATGAATCATTTTTGTCATAGAATTATGTGTATATTATTTTTGTTAGTGTTTATTTGTTTAGTTTAGTGTGTGTGTATATATATATATATATATATATATATATATATATATATATATATATATATATATATATATATATATATATATATATATATAATATTGTTTATGTTTATGTTTATGTGTGTGTGTGTGTGTGTGTGTGTGTGTGTGTGTGTGTGTGTGTGTGTGTGTGTGTGTGTGTCTATGAACACAAGATTAGCCTGAAAAAAATCTGCCCCTTGTTTCTTGATTTAGATCTCTTGTTTAAATTTTTTTTTCTGTCTAGCCCCACTTCCTGCTGGAATGGAGTTGCTCAGCTTTGCCACTTATCCCTATAAGGAATCTTGTGAAACATCTGCAGTTTCAACACAGGGGTGGAGAAAACGAGGAAAGGGAGGGCTTATCAGTGTTTTTATTCCATTCTTTAATTTACATAATTGCAAACTGCCCCTTTAACTAAAAAAAAAGAAAAAATTAACTTTTCTGAGGTAAAGTTGGTTCTTTCAACCACCCATTCTATCTCACATGAGCTTGAGTCCTGAAGAATGAGGAACAAGTGTGCCTTCTGCTCATTACTCTGCAGACAGGCGTGCACACACGAACAGACACACTCACTCAAACATACACACACACACAACCACACAGAAAGGAAATGAACAAGGCAACATCGCCCTTATCCTCTCTGAACTCTCAAATGGGGAGGTTTTTGCCTCATATTTGGACAGTTCTGACTGTTCTTACAGTGGTTTCTACAGTTTTAGGTGAGTTTTCTTTATTTTCTTTGCATAAATATGTTTTAAAAATTGACTAAAGTGATAGTCAATAAAGTGTAAGTCAGCAAAGTTACTGTTTGTGTCATAGTGTCAGTTTCCATGTAATAGACTTTATAATTCTTTTTTTCATACATAGTCATATACTGTAGTATTTGTCATCTGTGTGTTAGTTGCAGATATTTTCATGTAATGTTTGTTCATCACTATAAATAAATGTATTTTACAGAGATAATGTTCTGTTCAAATTGTAGTCCCTCAATCAGCATTTGTAGACAACAAAAAGAAATACATAATGTGTTTTCCATGTAAAACACAGAGACAAAATACAAACATGCTTGCTCGCAATGATCTCAGGCCTGATGAGTGTATGTCTGTGCTTCTCTGTGGCTTCTGATGCATGACTTAACATGTAAGAGTGAAGTAATGTCATGCCCCCAAGCTTATAAGACAAGAACAATAAATTCAAGACTAGGAGAAGAAACAGAAGGAGTCAGGCAAAGACTTTTTTTTTTTTTACTTTTCTCTATGTGTGTGCTTTGTATATCCCTAGGCTCAAACATATGTACCTCAAGAGGTGTCGGAACCTGCAAAGAATGTTTGACCATTCATCCGTCTTGCGCTTGGTGTTCTCAAAAAGTTAGTATTATCAAATAAAATAGCTATTTTTGTTAAATTGAATAACAAAATGCTTTTCTGAGTGTGGGAGTATTTTATAACTTGTGTGTGTGTCTTGTTATATTCAATATGTGTTAAAATATAACTATTACAGCTACACAAGTGTCCAGGGGAGCACATGTTAAATCATTGTTCAGATATATTTAAATTCTTGCTAATTTTCTGAACCACTGAATTCCCACACAAACACACACACTCACACAACTGTGTTACCGAACTGTACAACCTGAACTTAACACACACTCATTACTCATCTCAATCCATTTCACCAACATTTATTTATTATTTATACTTAATCATATTACACTGTTTACATGCTGTTTATTGCATGTCTTGACTGCTGCTACTGCTGTTTTTGCACTGCATTCTGTTTGTTTACATATACTCTTGGTTATAGTCTTTATAGTCCTCTTTGCACAGTACTGTATATTCAGAGTATAAAGTAGGTTTACTGGTTGGCACTATCTTGTGTTATGTGTATTGTCCCACACTGTCTTGTTTTGTCACTGTACTGTTTGTCTGTACTGCACTGTAAAAAATAAAAAGTTGAGTTAATTTAAGCAATTTTGAGTTTACTCAACTTCCGTGGTTAAAGTTATGCCAAATCATTTTAGAAAGTGGATTGAAACTGCTAGCTTAAGTTAGGTATACCTTCCTCAGTAAGTTCATCTAACCTTCCATAGTAGGTACATCTAACTAGTCATCATGAGTTTGTTTAATGTTAAAAAGGGGGTTGAGTGAACTTTAAAAAACGAGAACTACAGACCTGAAGTTCAGTAAACTTCAGTCATCAAAATAAAATAAATAATAAAAAATTATATATATATATATATATATATATATATATATATATATATATATATATATATATATATATATATATATATATATCAATTAAGTTTTAACTGCTATAAACAAAACTTGAAAGTCATAAAACTTAAATTAAAACTCAAAACTGACTTTGGCATATGTTGTACTGTTATACAGCTACTAAACAAACAGAAACAAATCAGTACTTGCACTTTTCATTAGCCATATGAACTGCAGCTATACTTCAACATTAACAATTTGTTTTTGAATCACTGGAATCTTGAAGAGCACTGGGGGTCAAGGCCAAAAAACACTTTCTGAATAGTTTCAAAAGTGTATTTTGGTTCTTTAGGGTAGCTAATGATTTTGATAGCATAGATCAAGTCAAATAGGAGAGCAACAGCTGTAGGGAAGTCTTGCACATTATCCAGCACAACTTGCTCCTCTAAAACTACAAACAGGCACCTTACATTTGGGTTTGAATGGATGGTGGCAACGTCATCTTCAACGACAGTTAAAACCCCCTTCTTCATCCCTTTTGTGTGATTGTCTTCTGGGTCTGTGTCCTGCAGTAAAAATCAGCATAAACACAGAATCAAAACCCATTTTTAATTGATAGAGTTCTGCTGGACCACAAAGAGATTTTTATATCGTTTGAGATAGGTCACCCAAAATCCCACATGCCACAATTTACCATTGTATTTGCTTGGATATACACCATGTTGCCAAAAGTATTGGGACACCCCTTCTAATGAACAGGGTCGACTACTTTAATTTCCATAAGTACAAATCTTAATGTTTAAGCATATGATAAGATTCGATGGAATTGTGTGTGTCTAATTTTATAGCAACAGTTTGGACAGGACCCTTTTCTATTCTAAAATAGCAATGCCACTGTGTATGAAAAAGTTCAAAAAAGAAATTACTGATTCAGTCAGTGTGGAAGAATTTGACTGGTCTTTAGAAAGCAAAGTCTTAATCCCAGATGAACATCTCTGGTGGGATTTTTAATGCAGACATTGAGCCAAAAACTAATCACCAAACACTAATGACTTCTACTTACACTATATGGACAAAAGTATTGGGACACACCCTTCTTTAGAACAGAAAAAGGCACTTCCAAAACTGTGGCAACAAAGATGAAAACATAATTCATGTATTTACAAATTGTATTTCCATCTCTGTTGCAACAGTTTTGGAAGTGTATACAATGACTACCCATATGTACAAGTCATTGGTGTTTGGTTTGAGTTTTTGGCTCAAGCTCTACATTTAAAGTGACATCAAAGGTGTTCAGATGAGATTAGGACTTGGCTTTATGCAGAGCAGTCAAGTTCTTCCACACTGACTGAATCAATAATTTCCTTTTGAACCTTGCCTTATACACAGAGGCATTTTCATGTTAGAATAGAAAAGGGGGTGTCCCAATACTTTGTCAATATAGTGTAACACTTAATTTGTGCTGACTCATTACTGATAAGTATTCATCTAGGATTATTCAATAAATACATATTTGCCAACACTTTGCCTACGCCATTCTACTCTTTCCCCTGACGTTTGTCTTACAGAACAGTTAGCAGATTAGTTTCGGTCAGCAGACAAAACTTTTTTCTTTACAGGATCTGTACCTCAGGTATAACATAATATGCCTATAACAGACTGATAGCACACTTACCAGGCAAGACTTAAGGAAGTTTCCAGACTTTTCCCCTCATAAACAAAGGTAGACTTTTGAGAGCTGTAGGTTTATTTTGAGCAGCACATCAGAAGCCTGAAAGACACAGAAAAATTTTAAACCTTCAGATTTATGCTTCTGAGATATGTGGCTACTAAAAGTTGAAAGGACATTGGTTGTCAACTCACAATCTTTAAAAGGACAACGACTGCATCATGCTTCCTCAAAGGATTAAACCTGGGATGGCTGACAAACATCTTTAAAATCACATAACTCACATAAAAAAATTACATCTTGTCAAATGTGTTTTTAACGCACCTAAAGTTTTAAAAGTGCAGATGCAGTCAGTATACAAACGGATCGCCCTCGATAGTGCCAAAGCCTGTAGTATTTCAAGAGGACCTCTCTGCTACTGTGGGCAAATCTGCAAACCTATGAAAAAAAAAAAAAACACAGTTTGACATGTGCAGTAATACATTTAATCTAAATTTACATAAATTGTTTAAAACACAACGTAAATATAACATACATACATACATGAGAATATACAATGAATCACATTCAAAGCAAAACAATAATGCCAAATTACATTGAACTAGTTAAATGGTGCTAAGAAGAGCTATGCTAAAAAAAAAAACACTAAGCTCCTGAAATACTAGACTTTTGCTGATAATTCAACATGATATATTTTCTGTATTTTAGACCGGATGTTATATAAAGCACGTTATGTTTTACGTCCAAGATCAGAAATAACCACACGGTTCACAAGGCTAAGAATACCCTATAACTTACTGAAATGTAAACTGCTGTTTTCCCCACTTTTTAATAATACTAACGACTTTCCTTGTTGATTGTGTAAGGGTCTTCACTTAGGTAGATCGCATTTTTCCCGTAAGTAGTGCTCTGTTTCATGGCGTAGCTGGATGATCAATAATCACGTGTTTAGCATTAACGTTAGCCAAAACTGATTTACAGAAAGCAAAACGTGGCCGGTAAAATTAAACTGACCAGCTGGCAGAGGATTCTGTCTGGTCTTAAAGCCTCCCTCCAACGCAAATCAAGCAAAGATTTATCCATAAAGAACGATTCATTCTCAATTTAGCATTTGTAATTAGCATTAGGCGTACTACTGTGTATCATATGGCTTTCGTATGCTTCTCTTAATGACTTAAATACGAGAGATTCTATTAACTTCTTCCCCAACACACAATCCATATAAATACAGTTTATTGTTATAACTATAACTTACACAAAAATCGTGTATTTTGAAACATTTCATTTAAATTTTACAAAGTGAACTGAACATGACCTTCAAATGAAGCACACCATCTGTCTGAGCTCTCTGCAAAATATCATTACAATCCTTAAAATAGTCTTTCCAAAAACAACGTTATATTATACGTTAAGCATTTGTGTAATTTATTTAGGTTATTTTCGATAATAAAACTTAAAGAAAGCTTACCTGAACCAGAGAACATCCAGCCCCTTCTAAAATGCAGTTGATGATGGGGAAACGCCTGTGCACAATGCTAGGAAAACAGACTGCGCATGCGCAATGACAGGAAGTGAAACGCTTGAATGAAGAAATGAAAATGTTACGTTTTTTCCTACTTAATTGTTTATTTTTATTGGACAAAATAGTAGTGGCCACCTAACTTATAATTCTTAACCGAGTTAACAATTTGCAAGTTGGATTTTTTACAGTTTGTTTGTCTGTCTGTACTGTTTGTCTGTACTGTTTGTCTGTCTGTACTGTTTTTCGTCTGCACTCTTTGCACTAGGTTGCACTCGTTGCACTTTATGTAGCTTTATGTTGTGTGTTGTAGCTCCAGGGTTCTGGAGGAACGTTGTCTTGTTTTTACTGTGTACCACTGTGTATAGTAGAAATGACAATAAAAGCCTCTTGACTTGACTTGACTTGACTTGACTCTTTATCACTTAAAAATGACTGTCTATGCATTCATGTGTGTATGTGCATGGATTTGTATCAGGACATGGGTGACGGTGGCTCCACTGCTTCCCGATGTAACCTAAAGTCCATCCTGCTCCAGTCTGGATGTAAAGCAGAGTTTATTGAGTTTCCTGTCAGTAGCAAAGTAGTGGAAGAGGACCGCCCCCTCAGTGTTCAAGGTTCGACTGGTGACATCACCCAGATTCAACCACAGCGTATCCGGCTAACCTTGCGGCCAGGTATGACTCAGTTTGCACACAGGCAATTATTTGCATATTAACAATTATATATTAAACCTCATGCTAAGTTTGTTGTGGGGTTTTTTTTGTATATCTTGGGTTTTGAATGGACTACTGAGGTGACATAGCTTGAAAGTTCAAGATTTTATTATTATTATTTTGTGATCATGTGATAATGGTAGACATTAAAATTAACTGTGTTGATTATAGTTAACATTTAGTTACTATTGTTATAAACCTATTTAACTGCTCACTGTGTGTCTTACAAGAAGATACTGTATTCATTTACAAATCTAAACCTCAGTAACTTAAGAAAATAGCATAGGTAATATCAATTTTAATCTAATAATTTTTTATTACTTTTATTTTCATTAAATCAAGAACTACTAGTTTTTAGTACTTTTATATGTTTAAAATCTTTAAAAACAATATAACATATCAAAAAGTTTCTAAATATAACAATTTAATAGCTTCAGTAAGTACATGTAATGGTACATGTTTGCTTAATGTGTTCAGTATTTGAACGCTGAATCATAAGGATTGTGATTAAATATTTTTACACTAAAAGGGCCTCAATCATTAAAGAATGAGAAATAAAAATCCCGTATGCAACCATTTTACTGTATATTCTCTCTCTTCCTTCTCATTTTCAATCTCTTGCCATCAGATGACTCGAAGGTTTTTACGGTGACCGTTCGTCAGGTGGCTGATTATCCTGTAGACCTTTACTACCTGATGGATTTGTCCTATTCTATGAAAGACGACTTAAACAGCCTCCGCTCCCTTGGCAGTGACCTGGCTAAAGCTATGGGGAGTATGACCAGTAAACTGCGCATGGGGTTTGGGGCATTTGTCGACAAAACTCTTGCCCCTTACATGTACATGTTTCCAGACGAGGCCATAAGAAACCCCTGCCTTGGGTGAGATTGCATCAGAAATGCTCATATTTACTGTGTGTACTATATGCAAATTGATTCCCTTTAGCATAAACCAAGGAAATATTTTCAACCATAGTGGTAAGAAGCTATAGCTTCGATCAGATTGTTTTGTTTGTTTTGTTTTTCTGTGTTTGACCCCTTTTGCATTGTGGTCGTTGCAGAATTTCCACCACCTGCTCGCCTCAATTTGGTTATAAGAACGTCCTGTCATTGACAGACCAGGTGAATCGTTTCACAGAGGAAGTGATCAAGCAGCAAGTATCACGGAATAGAGACTCACCAGAAGGAGGATTTGATGCCATACTGCAAGCTGTTGTCTGCAAGGTGACCGACACGTTCATGCTGATTACTTCTTTATAAATGCAACTCTGACAGTTGCTCTGTTGTCTGTTATTCAAATAACAGGTTCATATCAAGGCCCTTATATTAAATTTTTTTTAATGACAGGATGTCACATAGTTTATGCCTTACAATATTTATAGAAGGGGTCTCCAATATCAATGTTTTGTAATTGTGAATAGGTTTTCTGCCAAAGGTAGCAGCTTTTTTGGTAGTCTTAATAACATGTCAACCAAAATAGTTTTTTTGCCTTATTAACGTCATGAGACATGGTTTGTCATTAATAAATGTAATATCGCAAAACAATCACAGATTTTTGCATTATAAGAGGGATTACACACTTTGTAGAGTACTCAATTTATGTTTATTAGTTTATAAAGATATTTCCTCATTTGTCAGTTACAGTGTCATGCATATAATTATATCTACATTTACATTAATGGCATTTAACAGTTGTTTAAATACTGTTAGAGACTCAGCTGTTCAGATAAATTGAGTGTTTTGATTTGATCCACCACCCAGAACAGAGGAGAGTCTTGAAGGATGTATTTCTCGTACCCTGAGAGATGGTTTGACTATTCGAGCAGTGGTTGAGGTTTAGAGGGGGCATGGTGTAGTGTAAGGTGCTATAAGTGCTGTGATTTAAAGAGGTGCCGGTCCATTTTTGGTTTTGTAGGCGAGCATCAGTGTTCTGTAGCTGATGCAGGCAGCTAAAGAAAGCGAGTGGAGGGTGCTTAGCAATAGGAAGGTTGAAACCGAGCTGCATTCAGAGTATGTGATTTACTGTGCATGTAATTTTAATAACATGCAGAATTTGTAACCTAATTTATATATATACAGTGAGGAAAATAAGTATTTGAACACGCTGCTATTTTGCAAGTTCTCCCACTTAGAAATCATTGAGGGGTCTGAAATTGTCATCGTAGGTGCATGTCCACTGTGAGAGACATAATCTAAAAAAAAAATCCAGAAATCACAACGTATGATTTTTAAACTATTTATTTGTATGATACAGCTGCAAATAAGTATTTGAACACCTGAGAAAGTCAATGTTAATATTTGGTACAGGAGCCTTTGTTTGCAATTACAGAGGTCAAACGTTTCCTGTAGTTTTTCACCAGGTTTGCACACACTGCAGGAGGGATTTTGGCCCACTCCTCCACACAGATCTTCTCTAGATCAGTCAGGTTTCTGGCCTGTCGCTGAGAAACACGGAGTTTGAGCTCCCTCCAAAGATTCTCTATTGGGTTTAGGTCTGGAGACTGGCTAGTCCATGCCAGAACCTTGATATGCTTCTTACAGAGCCACTCCTTGGTTATCCTGGCTGTGTGCTTCGGGTCATTGTCATGTTGGAAGACCCAGCCTCGACCCATCTTCAATGCTCTAACTGAGGGAAGGAGGTTGTTCCCCAAAATCTCGCAATACATGGCCCCGGTCATCCTCTCCTTAATACAGTGCAGTCGCCCTGTCCCATGTGCAGAAAAACACCCCCAAAGCATGATGCTACCACCCCCATGCTTCACAGTAGGGATGGTGTTCTTGGGATGGTACTCATCATTCTTCTTCCTCCAAACACGTTTAGTGGAATTATGACCCAAAAGTTCTATTTTGGTCTCATCTGACCACATGACTTTCTCCCATGACTCCTCTGGATCATCCAAATGGTCATTGGCAAACTTAAGACGTGCCTGGACATGTGCTGGTTTAAGCAGGGGAACCTTCCGTGCCATGCATGATTTCAAACCATGACGTCTTAGTGTATTACCAACAGTAACCTTGGAAACGGTGGTCCCAGCTCTTTTCAGGTCATTGACCAGCTCCTCCCGTGTAGTTCTGGGCTGATTTCTTACCTTCCTTAGGATCATTGAGACCCCACGAGGTGAGATCTTGCATGGAGCCCCAGTCCGAGGGAGATTGACAGTCATGTTTAGCTTCTTCCATTTTCTAATGATTGCTCCAACAGTGGACCTTTTTTCACCAAGCTGCTTGGCAATTTCCCCGTAGCCCTTTCCAGCCTTGTGGAGGTGTACAATTTTGTCTCTAGTGTCTTTGGACAGCTCTTTGGTCTTGGCCATGTTAGTAGTTGGATTCTTACTGATAGTATGGGGTGGACAGGTGTCTTTATGCAGCTAACGACCTCAAACAGGTGCATCTAATTTAGGATAATAAATGTAGTGGAGGTGGAGATTTTAAAGGCAGACTAACAGGTCTTTGAGGGTCAGAATTCTAGCTGATAGACAGGTGTTCAAATACTTATTTGCAGCTGTATCATACAAATAATTAGTTTAAAAATCATATATTGTGATTTCTGGATATTTTTTTTTTAGATTATGTCTCTCACAGTGGACATGCACCTACGATGACAATTTCAGACCCCTCCATGATTTCTAAGTGGGAGAACTTGCAAAATAGCAGAGTGTTCAAATACTTATTTTCCTCACTGTATATATATATATATATATATATATATATATATATATATATATATATATATATATATATATATATATTTATATAAAATGCTTTCAGGAAATGTTCCATGATATAAAATAGAATATAAGTAGAAAGGATTCAAGAGAAAAAAAAATAAGTAGAAATAATATTTCAAAAAATACAAATAAAATTTAAAGAATCATATAGAAATGACAATATAATATAACTGCAAGAATATAATAATAGGTTTGAAAATAAATATAGAAGTAAAATTAACATACAAAGCAGCATTTGCATTTCGGAAGGCTGAAAACATGTATACATAGTATTTTAAAACTTCCCTTTAGAGTACAGCTGTGCATGATGTGCAAATGTTAATCATAATGCAGTACATGCATCAGTGCAAAAGAAAGGTTGTGGGTGTTGTGCAGCAAGTCCAAGATCTAGTCCTTGGTGTTCTCATAGTTGAGGGTACAAACTGCCTCCAGGAAGAAGCTCCTCATCATTCTCGCTGTGTTGGCCTTCAGACAAGGAACCATTTTCCTACGGTTATTCGATATCTTCCTAGACTTAGTCCAGCATCATTTGCTGTACATAGACTGCAGGTCAGAAATCAACTGATTTCACTGCTTGGTGCTGTTCACAAACCAGGCTGTAATCTTTTTTGCATCAGGATGCTCCCAATGGTGCAGGTGTAAAATTTCTTAACTTCAATGAAAACTAAAGTCTTTTTAAAGCAT
The DNA here is from genome assembly GCF_946808225.1 of Silurus aristotelis. Lineage (NCBI taxonomy): Eukaryota > Metazoa > Chordata > Actinopteri > Siluriformes > Siluridae > Silurus > Silurus aristotelis. Next base: position 8,250,759 of record NC_139590.1, read on the forward strand.
CTAAGGTCTGTAAGGGTATAAGTAGCTCCTGCAATTAACACTTTCTTGAATCAAATTGTTTTTTAAAGACTGCATTCATGAGTCATTAAGTCAAGATATATTTTTTGTATTAAACCTTGATTGATATTATTTTTTGGTTTAATGTGGATACCTACACCAAAAGTTTAAGACGATCAAAACAACAAGCATTACAACAGCCCTGGTTTGGACTGTTATATCGGTCTCATTATCTCACATAAAAAGTCTAATGGTGTGGTTTTGTCGTGGCATTGTATCCTATTTCAAACCTTTTTTGCATTATATGTGTTATTATATATATTATATTTAAAATCCCTTCCCGTGGGCTCACCACCTGCAGGAGGGACCGTAAGGGACGGTGCTGTGTGGATTGGGCAGCAGTCGAAGGCGGGGGCCTGCTTAGACTGCTGCCCCCACGACCCGAATTACGGATAAGCGGGAGAAAATTAATGAATGAATAAATATTTAAAATCCAATAGAGGTTTAAGTTTTCAAAAATAATTATTCTGAAAAAATATTTGTAAAAATCACAGGTAAACTACAGATGTCGCAGATATTAGGTTGATAAACGTTGTAGTAGTCTTTTAAGATCTGTAGTAAGTATGTGTGTCTCTCTCTCTCTCTCTCTCTCTCTCTCTCTCTCTCGCTCTGTCTTTCTCTCTCTCTTTCTCTTTCTGTCTTTCTCTCATTAGGATAAAATTGGGTGGCGGCCTGGTGCATCCCACCTGCTGGTATTTACTACAGACGCTACAAGTCACATCGCACTAGATGGCAAATTTGCTGGTCTTGTCCATCCCAATGACGGAAATTGTTACATTAATAACAACATCTATGACAAGACTTCTATACTGGTCAGTCTGACTAGCTGTGTTTTGTGTCTATTGTTATTATATTTGTTATTGTTTGATTTAAAATAAAAACCAGTTTGAAATGCAGGCCTGGATAAAACAGGCATTCTGAAAACTGTATGAGATGGATGTGTATATGTATTGTAGGACTATCCCTCTATTGGAATGCTCACTGACAAACTGAGTGAGAATAATATCAACCTCATCTTTGCAGTAACAGAGAATGTGATACCTCTGTATCTTGTGAGTACATGAGGAAGAAACATGCCTTCACACACACACACATACACACATACACACACACACACACACACACACACACACACACACACACACACACACACACACACAGTCCCATGCTTGCATTAAAGCTATCATTGCTGCCTACTGTCTTGTAACATTGCACATTGTTGCACCTGTGTACCCACTCACTGAATTTTTTCCCATCTCTCAGAATTACAGTAAGCTGATTCCTGGTACCACTGTTGGGAAACTGTCTTACGACTCTAAAAATGTTATCCAGCTCATCCTGGATGCGTATGCGGTAAGCTACATGCTACACAATTTCCAAAAGGAAATCGTCACTGTTACATGACATCCTTGGCTTTGTTTCAGCAGGGAGAAGTGTGAAAGTTACAATATTATAGGTATACATTATTATAGGACCATCATCAATAGTGAGGTGGTGTGATGCTGCCCAAAGTGAATGATTGGATGGTCAAGGTGTTTTATTTGTAGTTACAGAAAGCATCATTTTATAAACTGTGTATTTTATTTTATTTTTTTTATTTTTAATAAAACATTGAAATCAGTTTATTATTAGCCATTAAAATAATGTGATTTGAATCATAGCTGAAATTACAATCAGAGGTGTGCTGTTCTAGAAAATTATTCTCAAATAATCAGAATTCACAACGCAATACTGTGTTTCAGTTTAAGTTTGTGTAAAAATGCTTTACAAAAATTGTTGACAAAACTAATGGTCACTGTATGCCCTTTTATCCCTCAGAATATCAGGTCAAAGGCAGAGCTGGAGGTGTTGGGTGTTCCCAATGAGCTAAGTTTGTCGTTTAATGCCACATGTCTCAATGGAGAATTGATACCTGGCGTTAGATCCTGCTCAGGACTTAAAATTGGTGACACGGTGAGTAAATCCAGTTGCTAATCCAGTTTTTGGTTACATCGGATTTCCATCGACATTGCACCAGGAATACAGCCAGCATTATGGGCATTATTACTTCAGGTTGAGATTTTGGTTGGTTTGTTATCAAGTTTGTTTTTATTTATTTTATGTTAGTCATAGTCTCCACCCAAAACTGATTTTGTGGAAGCATTATCATTACAGCTTTGTTTTCACATTCAGGGATTATGTAGAAACTGTGGATTAATTTTACTGTGATGTACCTTCTACCTTCATATAGTCCTTACACATTAAGATACCACATCCCCAGAGTCCAGGAGTCTGCGTGATTCTCCCATTCAAGGGCAACACCTAAATCACATTCCTTCTTAGTTGTACAATACAAGCATCTCAAATGTGGATCACAAAAGTGAGCACGCCCTCATGCCTGGCTCATGGTTAACTCATACAAACATGCTGAAACAAGCTGAACACATCTGTTAGGCTTTAGACTCCTTGTCTACATGTACATATGCAAAAGACAAGGTTCTTATTTCCAAATTTCTATCACCTATACCCTTTAAAATGGCAACAAAATCCTTATAACTTGTATCTCTGTGTATCACATTTAGGTGTCCTTCAGTGTAGAAGCAAAGCTCCATAGCTGTCCTAACGTGAAGAGTCAAACCTTCATTATCAAGCCTCTGGGTTTTAAAGATTCACTGCAGGTGACTGTTGATTTTGCATGCAACTGCTCCTGCCAAGACTCTTCCCAGCCTGCTAGCCCTGCCTGTCATAATGGAAATGGCACACTGGAGTGTGGTGTTTGTCTGTGTGACCCAGGACGCCTGGGACCACAGTGTGAGTGCACTGAGGCTGATTATAAGCCCACTGACACGGACAGCTGTAAACCTGCCCCTGGTGCACCTATCTGCAATGGACGAGGCGATTGTTTGTGCAGCCAGTGTAGCTGTCACTCAAGAGACTTTGGGAAGGTATGGGGCAAATACTGCGAGTGTGATGACTTCAGCTGCATCCGCTCCAATGGTCAACTTTGCTCTGGTAAGAAACAAGTGCATTTATATTGACGTATCAGTGCAATGATGGACAGATAAATGCAGTTACATAGCACTTCCCTAAAGAAATAGTACATCACCATACATGGTAATGATAGAAGATAATAAGTTGAGCTCTGCAGATGGCACCACTGTACTAATATTTGGGATTTATCATAAAATCTACCTTGTCATCACTTGGCATGTTTGAGCACAGCCTCCACTGTGGGCCAGATACTGTGTAATGCTGTAAAATTCAGGGTGGATTTATTGTATTGAGTCAGCAGTGTGGTTGTTTGGGCAGAGTTTAGATTTTTATGCGTGCATCTGCCTGTGTGTGTGTTTCGGTTCATTTGTGATTATGTTTACATGCGAATGCTTTGAAGTGGATCAAGAGCTGGTCTTTGTGTCATAATCTAGACGTGTCATGTCTCACACAGTGGCCTTACTCATGGCTTTGTTGAAACACAAATATGTTTTGTGATTTATTTATTTATTTATTTATTTATTTATTTATTTATTTTTTGTGTAGGGAGTTTTTATGGTTGCATTAATTTTCAGTCAAAGGAATAAGTAATACGATCAGGCAACATTTACGTGTATAAAAAGATGACAGATTATGTGGTTGTTTGGTGTGTGTGGGTGTTGATGAGCATATTGTAAGTAATCTGGCCATTTCATTTTTTACTAATAGTTTTTACTGTACGATATGTTTGGTTTTGGTTTTTTTAATAATATGGCTGTCTGCTTAATAATTGTGAAAACCACCCTAGGCTTCTGTGGTTCTTGGTTTTGTAAGAAATGTTATAATTATTAATGATATTTCACCATATGGGTTGTTCACACAGCAAAAAGAAAACTGCTAATGGTTTAACAAATTGCCTGTGACTGTACCTAGAGACATTTGATGGTCTTCCAATCACATTTAAAAGTCTCCCAGAGGAATCTGGCAGCCTCTGATGGTGATCTTCTAATGTGCAATGGTTGGATGGTGAGTCAGCAGACCTAATGAACTGCAGCAATAAAGATAGAGCAGTGTATTCAGTAATGAGCAGTATACACCCTGGATTTGTAGCTGTCTCAAGAACAAGAGAAACAATTAAGCACTGGTGTGTAATGTGTTTACCAGAAAACATTTGGTTTTGTTTTTTTCCCCAGGGCCTGCTTTTGGTTGAATGTGTTTACCGGAAAACATTTGGTGTTTTTTTTTTCCCCAGGGCATTTTGGTTGAAAAACTGAACATAACGATGCATATTATGTGCTATTAAAAATCTTATTCATCTTCAGTAATCATTAGTCTAGTGAGGGTTGTGGCTGATTCTAAGCCATTGGGCATGAGGCAGAAATACATTTACATTTACGGCATTTAGCAGACGCCCTTGTCCAGAGCGACATACAAAAGTGCTTTGAGTCTCTAGCAATGAATAAATCTACACTGGTACACAAGATTACAAACTTAATATAAATATAACTCTTGAATTCTATAAAGCAAACTTGAAAAGTGCTAAATTTAGTGTTATTAATTCACCAATATGAATTCACTAATATTAATAATAACTAATATCTAATATATATTAATAACTAATATGAATTCACTAATAGACTCTGTAGGACACTAGTTTATTATAGGGCACCATGCACACATTGCCAGCACATTTAACATCTAGGGGCAATATAGCATAAGCAATCCACCTGCATGTTTTGGGGAAATGGCAGCAAACCAAAAAAAAAAACATGAAGATCGAAAAATCTTGTGCATAGATAGTATCACAAGCTCAGGTTCAAACCAGAGTCTCTTTAGCTGTGCTACGATATTTGCGCTATATTACTCAACTCTGATCATGGTATTTTATAGAGAATAATACTCGTAGAGATTTGCACATCAAAGCAATTTATTTTTTGAGAGGTGGCATACTTTTGATTAAATCACTAGGGCAAGAAGACATTTTCGAAATGTGTCTTTTACAGTATATTGTCTGTGTATCTTTATCACAATTCGGGCATTACAGCACAAATATTTCCCACAGCCACAATATTTTTAATAAGCATAGTGATTTTACTGCACTTTGTTAAATCACTGCAATCCCGGCGGCTCAGTATGTGTAAATAGAAGTTAAAAAATAATGCACACCATTCAACACTTTACATGAACTATTGTTATTGTGCTACAGATTATAATACACATAATGTGATCCACTCCATAATAGGTCAGACTTCTGTTAGATGCTGTTTGGGAAGGAAGTTTAAAGGAAACACCCTTTAAAGGAAACACCTTAGATTTAACTAGAACAGGGTTATTACCTGGATGCAGGCTGAAAATTTCAGAAACGTTTATGATATGTCCTTAGGGTACAGTATTTGGCAACTTTGTGGAAATGCTGTCATTACCTATAGAGCATCCAGCCCAAACAGGATGAGACAAGCACAGATTAGGTAAAAAAAAAAAAAAAAAAAAAAAAAAAAAAAAAAAAAAAAAAAAAAAAAAACGGATGGTAAAAGACATGCAGAGGTCTGACAAATAGTTGGTTGTAACACAGGAAAAGAGATGATTACATAAGTTTAGACTTTTACAAACACTAACATCTCAGGAAACAATCCACAGGGGATTTTAAAATGTGACTTAATTGAGAGAATTTATAATTAAGCATGTGCTCCTGAGAGTATTATTGCAGATTCACGTTGGTTGTGACTTAATGCTTTTTTTTTTTTTTTCACTTTGCCCATTGCCCATTTCTGGATGAGTCATTTTTGAAATGACTAACAGCAAAAGCGTTAGTATAGGAGTGACATGTATTGCTAAAAGGGCGGTTCAGACAAAGGAAGTGGCAAAGGTGTGACTTTATAGTTTAGAGTTTGGGTTAGAATCTGTTTCATAAGGTCTTAATTCAGGAGTTGTTAGTTCTATACTGCTTGAATGGGTGGGTTAAGGTAAAAGGGGTTTGGTTTTTAGGGGTAAGCAAGGTGTGTAGAGAGGGAGAGCCAGACAGAATGAGTGAGCAGCGGCTAGTTCTGGGTTCAGTATGGCGTATATATCTGGTTTATGTTTGTCAGAACGCTACAATATATACAGTAATGTATACAGGAGTGAAAATATGCTGTAAAGTGAGAATGTAATATGAGAAATTGCGTGAAATATTTGGTGTGATGACCCTTTATCTGCAAAACAGCATAAATTCTTTTAGTCACACGTTTTGAACACCGCAGTTGTTCTATCTTGGAGAACTAACCACATCTTCTGTGGATGAAGGCTGCCTCAAATCCTTCTTTCTCTTCCTGTAATCCCAAACAGATTTGATGATGCTGAGATCTGGGCTCTATGAGGGCCAAACCATGAATTCCAGGACTCCTTGTTCTTCTCGAAGATGAAGATAGTTCTTAATGTCACTGGTTGTATGTTTGGGGTTGTTGTCCTGCTGCAGAATAAATGTGGGGTTAATCAGACACCTCCCTGATGGTATTGCATGATGGATTAGTATCTGCCTGTATTTCTCAGCATTGAGGACATCATTAATCCTGACCAAATCTCCAACTACATTTGCAGAAGCGCAACCCCAAATCTGTTAGGAATCTCCACCATGCTTCACTGTTGTCTGCAGACACTCATTATTTAACACCTCTCCAAGCCCAATTTGTCTTCTGCTACAGCCAAATATTTCATAATTTTGACTCATCAGTTCAGAGCACCTGCTGCCATTTTTATGAACCCCAATTCATATGTTTTTGTTCATAGTCAAGTCACTCCACGTCAAAGGTATTGCTTTTTTGGCCAAATTTCTTCTATGAAGACTATTTCTGGCCTAACTTCTCCAGACAGTACATGGGTATACCTGTGTCCAACTGGTTTCTGCCAGTTCTTTGCTGATGACACTGCTCAACATCTTTTAAAGTTGAAGGGAAATAAGTGTGATGTGTGTAGGATCCTCAGCATTACCTGTTTCTTTGTGCTTCTTCAAAATTGTTGCTGTCTTGTTGTTGTGCTCAGTCTTGTCATGGTTTAAGACCCGTAACGTTAAACTGTCTTTCATAAACTCACCTTAGTAGCAGAGTTTGGCTGTTCATTACCCAGTTGTAAGCCTCATTCACAGCTGTTTCTGTTTTACTTAATTACATATAGAATTAATGATCATTAGCATTTGCTTGGAATAATTGGTTAATCGGACCCCTGACTTTTTTTGCAAGTGTAAGAATTGAAAGCCAAAGGCTAATCACACCAAATATTGATTTGATTTAGATTTTCTTTCTGTTTGCTCACTTTGAATTAAAAAAAATCATTAAAATAAACAATTACAATTTATATTTGCAGCATTTCTTCACACTTCCCTAAAACCTTTGCATGGTACTTTAAATTGACCAGGCATAACCTTATTGCCACTTATCAGGCATAAAAGTATGACCACCTGCCTAATATTGTATTGGTCCACCTTTTGCTGCCAAAACAGTCTTGACCCGTTTAGCCCTAACAGCATTAACTTCAACAATTTGAGCTTTGCTCCCCATGTGCATCACTGAGCCTTGGCTGTCCATTACCATGTCACTGGTTCACCTCTTTTCCTTCCTTGGACCACTTTTGATAGATACTGACCACTGCAGCCTGGGAACATCCCACAAGAGCTGCAGTTTTGGAGATGCTCTGACCCAGTCGTCTAGCCGTCACAATTTGGCCCTTACACTTGCCCAATTTTCCTGCTTCTAACACGTCAGCTTTAAAGACAAAATGTTTACTTAATGCCTAATATATCCTTCCCACTACTAGGTGCCATGATGAAGAGATAATCAGTGTTATTTACTTCACTAGTCATAATGTTATAATTATATAATTGTATTCCTGGTTGGTGTATTTCTTTTTATTTCTAGGTGATAAAAATATTCCTTTTTATTTAACATAGTAACACTTATTTCATTAAAAAAAATATTTTTAGCTTTGTTTTATTTCATTGGTCATGAACAAGCTTTGCTTTTGAAAAGAAAAAAAAATTGACTTAAGTGATACCATGTCAAATAAAAAGGAATATTTCCATCACCTAAAAAAAGAAATACACCAACCAGGCATAAAATTATGACATGACAACACGATGATGATGATGATACCACATGTCTTATGCATTGCTTTGGTATGTATGAATGCAGGCCATGGGGATTGTGTATGCGGGTTCTGTCAGTGCAATCTTGGCTGGACAGGCGAGAGCTGTAACTGCTCCTCAAGGATTGACAATTGCATGGCCGGCATTGGACTGCTGTGTAGCGGTCGTGGTGAGTGTTTGTGCGGTACATGTGCATGCACTGTGCCTGGAGCCTACGGTTCCACCTGTGAGAAATGTCCCACCTGCCCTGATTCCTGCACTTTAAAAAAGTGAGTCCTCATGTGTTTTTCTGTATATAAGTGTGTGTTTGTTTGTGTGTGTGTGTGTGTGTGTGTGTGTGTGTGTGTGTGTGTGTGTGTGTTTGTTTGGTTGTGTAATAATTATTCCTGTGTGTGATTGTGTGATATATATATTCCTATGTGTGTTAAGGGATTGTGTGGAGTGCAAGCACTATAAGAGAGGGCCGCTCTTTGAGAAGAAAACGTGCAACACTGCAATGTGCAGAGAAGAAATTCAACTGGTGGATGAGCTAGGTATATACATACACATAACAACAACAACAAACAACAACAAACGCATCATAATTAATTTCCTTACCACGTGTTAAGACATTGTAAGACATGTAATATTTATGATACCTACTATGGATTGCTTTAGGGAAGACACTAAAAATGATAAGCACTGTCAAGTTCATAGCCAGGAATCTAGGAGGTATTTAAGTTAGACATCTGGGATTTATTTCGAATTACTATTCATAATTAATGCACAGCAGAACGAATTATTTTACATAAAGTGCAGTGAAATCTGGAAAAACTAAGTTGTGCAAGTGTGAATTTAGTTTCTGAGCTTTTCCATATATCTGTCCTGTTCATTGTTCATTTCTACTTTGCCAGATGTTTTTATGAAGGTCTAACATTTTACTATCATTATTACCTGAGATTTTTAAGTGTAACTTAATTGAAATAAATATATATAGAGTGTTACTAAAAGTATTAACCCAGGGTCATTTTCCACTTCTTGCATATTCACCACCTATAATTAAATATTTTTATTTTATTTTATTTTATTTTTTTAAATAGCAGCAGATTCTTTAAATACTGAGCATTGCATAATCAGCTCCTATCTCTCTCTCTCATCAGCCTTCCATGAGAAGAGCTCAGTGAACTGCAGCTACAAAGATGAGGATGATTGCATTCACAACTTCCAATACTATGAAGACATCAACGGAAAATCCATCCTCTATCTCGTTAAAGAACCCGGTGAGGCGTGCAGATACGTGCAGATACAAGCAGAGCTGGTACAAGTTGTTCTTTAAAGCAAACCTGTGGTGACTTTGGCAATAAAAACTCACTGAGATGGCATGAGGTGGAAATCTTGAGGGGAACCAGACTCAAAAGAGACCCCCATCTTCATATCGGTGGTACCGAATGTCCATTCATTATATATATATATATATATATATATATATATATATATATATATATATATATATATATATATATATATATATATTAACTTTATATAATATATATGAATAACTTATGGCCAACTTGCAAAAAAATCAAAAAGGCAGCATAACCTCAGGCTGACAATTAATCCATTAATAGATATTGATTAAATATTCAATCTAAATCCTTTAAGAAAATCTGAGCAAAAAAATGTACAGAGACCAAGAACATAGCCAATGAAGTGAGGGCACCTATGAGAAAGGGGGTGAGGACCGTATGAGACCACACATGGCTACGTCCATGTCAACATCAAAACCAGCAGCTCAGATGTGTTCATTTGCTGGTTCTAATTTTTTCTGAACCTGACATGTAATTAATACTTTGCTATTAGCACTGCATCTCACTGTGACTCGTGTGTTTTCATGTGTGTAGAGTGTCCAAAAGGTCCTGATATCCTGGTAGTGGTGGCTTCTGTTGTCGGCTCCATTTTTTTGCTGGGCTTGGCTGCTCTGCTGGTGTGGAAGCTGCTGATCACTGTTCATGACCGCCGAGAGTTTGCTAAGTTTGAGGAAGAGAGAGCCAAGGCCAAGTGGGAAGCGGTAAGATGAAATGACAAACAAACACACACATACATGCACATAAAAAAATAACATAAAAATAAGAGACACACCTACAAACCCACAATATATGGCTGTCTAATGGATCTGGATAAGGGGTAATTGGTAGTTTCTCAACAACTACCATTATATTAGTGAGTAATCATGGCTTCGTGTCATGTCTCGTCTCCTGCTGTGAGACCTAAAGCTCCTCTCGCTGTCTCCTTTAGCACGGGGATATGACAGTGGCTATTATGTAATGTGCAGTGTAATTCATTTTGGCAGGTTATTCTGTGTCATTCCTGTACAGGGCTTCACAACAATGGTCAAAGTGATCAAAGCAATTATTTTTGGGCGAATCTCACTACTTCTGTCTGATTAGGATGAAAATGAGTTGTTCTTTGTTATTTTATAAAAGAGAACATAGCCCTTTTTTTAAAAGTAAGCAGCTGGATCAAGAACATAGATTTGCAAAACAAATTAAAAAAATTATGGACATACACCCTCACAGCACAAAGAGATAATCCGGTGGTTAACCAAAGAACTAAGCAGTAAAACCAGCAATTATATTAAACACTGAGATTTTAAGATGACATACTGGTATAACGCAACACATTACTGACAGAGAACACTTAATCTTACAAAATAAATACACTAAACATCTTCCAGCCTGCAAATCAGCATTTTCTTCAATAAATAACAGCAAGAATACAAATTTGAATGCACCATGTGGACAAAAGTATTGGACTGCCTGACTTTTCTAGCCATATGTGGTTCTTCTCTAAACTGTTTGTCTTCGGATGTCATAGCATAGCATTACATTTTCCATTCACTTAAACTTGAAGAGACGCAAACTTGACCCATGACAATGCCCCCTGTGCACACGCCACCTCCATGAAGATATGGTTTGCATGGTTTGGCGTGGAAGATCATGAGATCTTTAGTGTTTTGACCTCAACCCTATTGAACACCTGTGGGTTCAACTGGACTGCAGATTGTATCCCTGCATTTTTCACTCTATCAGTACCAGCCTTTACTTAGACCCTTGAGGCTGAATGAGCACAAATCTCCAATATCTAGTGGAACTCTTCCTAGAAGAGTGGAGGTTATTATAACAGCAAATTGGGACTAAATGTAGAATGTGATGTTCAAAGATCACATGTGAATCTTATGGTCAGGTGTCCACAAACGTTTGTGCGTAAAGTGTATTTTCAGGCTATAGGTGACATTTATAAAAGGACCATAAAGCAGGATTTGGGATTGATCCAAGTAAAACTTTGTTTTTAGATGTTTTTCACTGTAGGACCTCTTCAGTATTGAAAAACTGTTATTTTTTTGCTTTGCAATTAGTATTTTTGTCGATGTGTCCTAACAACATGGCCTTTATCTACAGCCTCAGTCTCTCTCATGTCATTGTTAGAGCTTCCTGTCCGTGATTCAAGACATGAGCATTAATGAAAACAATACTTAAACAGCTTACCCTTTCTAACAATATAACTATATCAGTATATTAATTCATAATCATACCAAACCAGTATAGTTCAGGAACTGGGTGTGCCTTTGAAAAATGCAAGGAATAAAACTCAATAGGTGCGTTATTACGCAAACACTGTGTGATCTGACCCAACAAAAAGTCCGAAGAATGCAGTTTTTTATTTTCAAATGAACAACGTCATGCTTTTTAACCATTTATAATTGTGTTTAATATTGTAAGACTATTGTGAGAGAATTCTATTATGATTTACAGGTTATGTTTATATAACATCAAATTATGTTCATATTCGCTTCTCATGTAAACCCCCTGAAGAAAAATGGCAGGTCCCATGGCAGAAAGACGCATTTACTTTTACAGAGTGATAACACTTGAGACTCCTTCCTTAAATAAGCGCTATATAAGCATAAGCATTATAAAACGTCATAATATGAATAATTATATGTATTTCAAAAATACATTTGCCATTAGGCTTAGATTACATGAAGCATCCATTATGTAAGTTCTTGTAAATGAGCTGTTACTATAGAAACATATTATGAGTGCATTCATATAAACTGTCTTGAAAATGTTTTCAGAAAATTACTCAACATTTCCTATCAGTTCTGTGGTGTGAAAATGATTCAAATCGTAAGACTTTTGCAAAGTTTTGATTTATTCCGCCATGGCTGAATACATTTGAATGCACAAACTCTGCCCTTTGCACGTATATCTAGTGACATCTCATGGACAAACAATTATTTCTGGTTACTTTTAACTTTTATGAAGCATTTTGTCACCATGTATTACAAATAATTATTATTAAGAAAGTTGTCTCTTGCTCTTTTAGGCTAATAACCCATTGTATAAAGGAGCTACAACTACATTTACAAATGTGACCTACCAGGGCAACTAAAGACCTGACTTCTTCATCAACATCAGCCTCAGTGATGGTCATGTGACCTCTCAGTGAATGGCTCAGCACTTTACACCAATCAGTGATGCCCACTTCCTTGTTAGCTCTGGAATGCTGACATGTCGATCCTGATACTGTGCTGCCATCAAAGCTGTGTCTGGGATATGCTTCCTTGATATTGAGCTGAATTTTTTTCATTGACTAAAACTGAAATGATGATGATGATGATGATGATGATGATAATAATAACAATAATGAATAAATACATATATAAATAAATTGTATAGTATTTCAAATGAAAACAGGGAAATTAGATTGATTTAAAAAACCCATAGAGTCCATTGTATTATTTTTTATATATAGAAAATGTAATATTTTATAATGTAAGCATTGTTTAAGCATATAATTTGGAGAACACGCATGGTCTGTTATTTATATGCAACAAATTAAGTATTTTAACGGTACGAAGATTTATTTTGACCAAACAAATATATAAATGTACAGATGTTTAGCTTTATTTTCATGAAAAATTCTCCCTTAGAATGCGTTACAGCTTTACACACTTGGGATCTGGAAACAATTTGTTTCTTCAAACATTCATCTTAAATACTTTTCAGTGCATCATGTTATACTTGCTGAAATTGTTTTTGCTAGTTGGATATTTCAAAAGGATTTAGGTGGAGTGACTGGGCAGATCATTTCATGATAGATAACACTACAGGTGACTGTTTGACTTTAATAAACACTTACAGTTGGACATATGCTTTTGGTCATTGTCTTGTTGTATGGTTTTAATTAGCCTCAGTGCAGATGGAATTGTGTGTAAGTCTGGAATTGTAGCTGTGTTATTTTAGTATTAAACCTACATGTATAAAATGAGTCAGCATTAAACTTACAAAGTGGACCCTGACATAGTTACAGTACATGTATTTTATTCAAATCCTTCTGTTATTGCTTAAGGTGCCAGTTTGACAAAGAAAATGAATAGCGTTAACTAGTTGCATTCATGCATTTTATGCATGTTGCATAGAAACAAAAGGGAACATGTATGTGTTTTTCAAAAAACAATTAATAGATAGGGATTTCCATACTGTATGAGCATTACTTATTAGCCTTTAGTGGTCTTACCAAAAAAATCATTGTTCAGGGTATAAAGCAAACAGAATCCATTTGCTCATTTACTTTTGTTGTTTCGAATTGTTTTGGGGAAAAGCATAAACAATGAATGGAGCAACAGTGACTCTTCATTCTGTACAAAACTTCTCATGAGGCTACAAAGAGTTACTTTATTTATTGGTTGAATTTTTGGCTCATTTTCAGATATTTTCAGATTTTTTTTTTTGTTGTTAAGACTGAAAGCTTCATTTTTTTGCCGTTTTGATTCCCCCCCCCCTTAGAATTTATAAATCTGCAACAGAGATTATTGTAATAGAGCTATTGAAGCAGAACATCTGGAAGAGAACAGTTAATCATGGTGCAGTTTTTTGGCTGTCTGGAAGAAAATGTATTGTCGAAGGGTTTAGACATCATTAAGTGTGACTGACTTTTTTTTCCACATAAAGCAAAATATCTCACCAGTTTGTTAAATTAAAATTAGATGGTGGAATGATTTGATTTTCGACAGAAGAAAAATACATTTAATAAGCCTAATATGTGTGGGAAGTTTAACATCATAAGACTTTGGTCATCACCCTATGGAAAAGATAAATGATCAGTGTGGGAGAACTTCCTTTTACGTGGGTTGTGCTGCGCTCCTCCTCCTCTGAGCACAGATGTCTCACGACTATGTGTGCACACGTTCAGCTAGAACTTAAAGCTGCAATTTAAAAACTTGGTAGTGTAGTGTGTTTAACATGGAAAGTGAAGGTGCTATGCAAGTATGTGTGACTTGTGATTGCTCGGTAGTACAGAAGGTAAAATATGAGTAAAATGTCTTAGTATTGGTTATAGTAAATTAGGACTAAATGTTGTGGGATAATGCTGACTTTGTGTGTAGTGAAGACACAAAAGAATGCTTTTACTTTCTTTGTTTTTTAAATAAAATACATAAATATAAATCAAATTAATAGATAGTGAACACAGATTAGACGCAGCTGACATTTACACAGCCTTTAGGGACAGGTTGCCTTCCTGTTATAACCACAGGCCAGATCTGGTGATCCTTCAGCGCATCACTAGAGCCTCCAGAAGGCAGTAGGCCTCGAATTTTCATGACATTGTAGCCTTCTTAAAGTTAATTAGCCTGGCTTTTAGATTTGGAAATAATGACTGCTGAGGAAAAAAAAAGGTGGATGAGTTGCCACAACAACCCATTAGAACATCGAAGGGAGTTTAGAGTCTGTGATTGTGGGAGCAGGGCGTAAACCTCAGAGGACGGCGCTGGTGTGGACATGTCATCACCCACTGGAACTTCAGTTGCCATAGCTACTACATTATGTTCTAGGGTTTCAAATGCATTACTTCGGAACTTTCGTTGCCATGGAAGCAGCGGCTCGGATGCTGATGGAGTTCGAAGTTTGGCGGATTCAGTCATTCATGAAAATGTCAGGCAGAGAGCCAAATCCAATCAATTCCTCATGTTCTTTTTATTGACTTATTTTTCATGCCAGGGAAAGCAGGAAAATATCTCAGGAGGGAATAAAGCTTTTTTTTTTATGCCATCAATGTCACGATTCAGTGCCTACCGTAAGTGTGTGTGTGTGTATATATATATATATATATATATATATATATATATATATATATATATATATATATATATATATATATATATATATACGTTATAAGGGTATACAGAGAAGAGCTGCTTGAATGAAAAAGTAAGAAAAACCATATATACACATTTTCACATATTTTGTCTTGTATTTAATTTAGAGTTTTCAGTCTTTATATTTTAAAAATAAAATAAAGTATTTTATACTTACAAAAAAAATCCTTTCTGGACTGTACATAAATTGCTTTATTTTATAACAAACAATATCAATTATCATTAAGAAAATATTATTTTCTATTATTTTCATTCTGGCCGGTAGATGGCAATGTGGTTCCTGTAAATTTTTAGAAACGGGAAAAAAAACTACATCCGGTTTGTGTAAACCTAGCATGGCGGCGCTCTGGTGTAAGCATGCGACTGCGTCGTTTTTTGTCCTACCCGCTTTACGACTAGTCCCGCCTCCTTTACTATAATTGGTTTGGTATTCACTCCCCACGGGAAAGGACACGCCCAGTCTGTTTGCCTGGATGCTGAGATTTACATATTTTGGGGGAATAAATAGGATTTCACAGAGTATTTTATTACATGGTTCATAAATTACAGCATAAGGGTTATAAAATATATACATTATTAAAATGTAATTATTATTCTTCTTCTTTCGGCTTCTACCATTAGGGGTCGCCACAGCGGATCATTGGTCTCCATACCCCTCTGTCCTCTACATCTGCCTCTTTCAAACCAACTATTGTGCCTCCATGTCTTCCCTCACCACATCCATAAACCTCCTCCTTGGCCTTCCTCTTTTCCTCCTTCCTGGTGGCTCCATCCTCAGCATTCTCCTACTGATATACCCCATGTCCCTCCTCTGCACATGTCCAAACCATCTCAATCTTGCCTCCCTCACCTTGTCTCCAAAACATCCTACATGTGCTGTCCCTCTAATAAACTCATTTCTAATCCTGTCCATCGTCGTCACTCAACATCATCGAAAATGTTCAACGAAAAACCTCAACATCTTCAGCTTTGCTACCTCCAGCTCCACCTCCTGCCTTTTACTCAATGCTGCTGTGTCTAAAACATTCAACATCTCAGGTCTCACCACAGTCCTATAAACATTCCATACAAACACTCTTGCAGACACTCTTCTATCTACAAATCACTCCTGCTATCACTCTTCTTCACCTACTCCACCCTGCCTGCACTCTTTTCTTCACTTCTCTAACAGACTCTCCATTTTAAATAAATGTAAGTAAAATATAAGAATAAAGTATTTCATTGCACTGAATGCTGAATATATTCACATTATTGAAATTCTAACTAAACACTTGGATTGCTCTTTCTGTGAACTCCAGACTGAAAATCTTTATCACTTTTTTCCTATTTTTTTTCTGCAGAAAGAGACTCAGAACGGATATTTTTCATAAATGTGGATATAATTCTAGGTTTTACTACTTACATTAAATAAAAACTTTCTTCTATAATATGATTTTACTATTAAATTGTAATATTAGAATATGATTAGCACGTGACTAGTTTCCATTTCATTATTAATATTTTATTAAAATAAAGATGTTCAAATTTTTAAAAGTTAATCCAAATTTGTATGTACATTTATCTTAGATTTAGAAATATCTAATTCAAATTTAAAAAAGAAAAGAGAAATAGGGGCACTAAGGGTCTGTCTATTATTATTATCATTATTATTATTATTGTTGTTGTTACTGTTGCTTTTTTTTATAAAATTATACTTTTATAAAATAATGATCAATTTCAACTACTATTATACAACTGTGTAGGAAATATTTATTAACTTTTTATTGTTCAGGTCAAAGCTATAATAAAGAGCCAAATCCATTGATTGTAAGTTAATCATTTTCTGAAATGTTTATGAGCTCTACAGAATGGAAAATAATACATTAAAAAATAAATTCATTGTAATATATAACTCGTGTTAAATAAAACTGTGGAAATGCTGTTCATATCATTCATCAGTCAAATAAAATGTGGTTAGTGGGCAAATGTATTTCAATAAATAGATAGAGGGACGTTCACGATTTTAACAAATGTGCAATACACACACACACACACACACACACACACACACACACACACACACACACACACACACACACACATATATATATATATATATATATATATATATATATATATATATATACATATATACACATACATACACACACAGACAGACAGACAGACAGACAGACAGACAGACAGACAGATAGATAGATAGATAGATAGATAGATAGATAGATAGATAGATAGATAGATAGATAGATAGATAGATAGATAGATAGATAGATAGATAGATAGATAGATAGATCAATTTTTAGAAATTTCCCCACTGTGGGACGAATAAAGGTTTATCTTATCTTATAGATGTTGACGGAGGGGGCGGGACCACAAGGCTCCTCCCCTCAGCTCCAGTACAGGAGGTGGAGTTAGACGGAATAAGGGTGGGGAAACAGTGCCGGTGTGCTAGCAGGGAACATGACAGACTCTGCGAATGGAGCGACACCAGAGCCGGTGGACGGAACCAAGCGGCCTCAGTTCGGTACTCGGTTCCTCACAGACCCGCGGGAAGTGTTTCAACACAACGCCTGGTATGTTAAAGCCCGTGTGGGAGCAATGTCTCTGAATAACTCTAGTGAACGCTCTTATAGCGCTATGGGTCTGTTTACTACACACGTTTCCTTATTATTAATCATTATCAATATGGCTGTTGTTGCCTGGGTGTGTGTTACACCGAACCATTTCCGACTTTGGGGGTTTTAATAGCCGGGTCTTGCATCCAAAAACGCGCAGTACACTAACAACACTGAAGTGTGAGCGAGCGACACACACACACACACACACACACACACACACACACACAGAGAGAGAGAGCGCGCCTACTGCTATACATACTGGTGTAGTACTGTAGCGACTTAAACACGTGATTGCTACGTCATCGTCTTGCTCATGGATGGATGGATGGATTGATTTATAAATGTATAGATAAATAGATGTGTATATGTAAATGCACTATATTTTCAAAACTTTGAGGTCATAAATATTGATGTTGAAGTTGATGTGAACGCAAAATGTTATTATACCGCATTCAAAGACGTCCTATACAGTTGTGTGCCTCCTGCTTTTTTGTAACAATTTGGAGAAGAAACACAAATGTCAGGAAACATCTAATGTCCCTGTTCTTTGGTCCATGTAGAGTAGATGAAAGTTTCCATGGTATGGATAAATGGGTTGGTTGGTTGATTGATGGATTAATGGATTGATTGAAGCCCAAAGGGAAATTGTAATGTTCCAGCAGCCGGTACACAGATATATACACAACACTGTACAAGCAACAAGATGAGCACACTGCTTCTCCATTCCTCAGGCATCCTCTCACCTTTTAAAATCTTGTTAAACAATCTGGGTAAAAACTCCACTGCCATCTCTCCTGAACATCTCCATGCTGGTATGTCATCTGGTCCTACTGACTTTCCACTCTTCATCCTCTTAATCGCTGCTTTCACTCCCTCCTAACTAATCCTATCCACTTCCTGCTTCACGACTGCCACATCATCCAACCTTCTCTCTCTCTCATTTTCCCTATTCATCAACTGCTCAAAATATTCTGTCCATCTGTCCACTCTCATCACTAGTCAACACATTTCCATCTCTATCTTTTATTGCTCTAACTTGCAGCACATCCTTCCCAGCTCGGTCCCTCTGCCTGGCCAATCGTTACAAATCCTTTTCTCCTTCTTTAGTGTCCAACTTCTCATACAGCTCCTCATATGCCTTTTCTTTTCTTTCGCCACATCCCTTTTTACCTGCTTCTTATCTTTCTGCCGATCCTAATTCTGTTTTGCCAACCTCTTTCTCCTAATGCTCTTCTGCGCTTCCTAAATCCACCACCTTGTCTCTGTCTTCCCTTCTATTTCCAGATGTCACACCAAGTACCTTTCTAGCTGTCTCCCTTATCACTTCTGCAGTAGTTACCCAATCACCTCTTTACCAGCACCGAGCCCCTGTCTGACCTCTTCCCTGAATCTCACACTACAGTCTTCCTAATTCAGTTTCCACCATCTTATTCTTCAAGTCTTCACTCTCCTCCTCTTCTTCTTCACCTCCAAAACCATCCTACAGACCACCATCCGATGCAGTCTAGCTACACTGTCCCCCGCCAACACCTTACAGTCTCCAATCTTTTTCAGGTTGCATCTCCTACATAGAATATATTCCACCTGTCTGCACCTTTCTCCACTCTTATACGTCACCCTATGATAAAATGTGTTCACCACTGCCATTTCCATCCTTTTAGCAAAATCTACAATCATCTGCCCTTCCACATTCCTCTCCTTAAAGCCATACGTACCCATCACCTCTTAGTCCCCTCTGTTCCCTTCAGCTACATGCTAATTTAAATCTGCCGCAATCACCACTCTTTCATTTCTAGGTACACCTTCTACCACTTTATCTAACTCACTCCTCTTCCATCTCACAGCCCACTTGTGGAGCATAGGCACTGATGAGATTTATCATCACCCCTTCAACTTCCAGCTTCATGTTCATCACCCTATCAGAAACTCTCTTCACCTCCACTACACTCTTACTGTACTCTTCCTTCAGAATCACCCCTACACCATTTCTCTTTCCATCCACACCATGATAGAACAATTTAAACCCACCTCCAATGTTCCTGGCCTTACTCCCTTTCCACTTGGTCTCCTGAACACACAACATATCCATTTTTCTCCTCTCCATTATATCAGCTTCCTCTCTCTCTTTACCAGTCATAGGACCAACCCAAACCTCCACTTTCCTCCACTTCTTTTTTCCCTGTTGGTAAACTGGGTTTTGACCGATCCGGTATGAAATTCTGATTTGTGATCTGCATATTTAATTTGGCACATGTTTTATGCTGGATGCCCTTCCTAACGCAACCCTCCCCATTTATCTGAGAACTGCTTATTAAGGTGCATTAATGAGATATAATGTTGCCTATTAGTAATATACCATCACTATGTGCTTGATGATTGTATATACGGGTGCGGCTATTAATCAAAAGGAAGAATAAAAGTACATGACCATATCAGTGCCATCAGGTGGAATACCAAAGTGTCTGTAGATTAAGATGCATTGATGGGATTTACATTACGGTTAATAAATGAGAAAGTGCACAGAATGTATATGTCCCTATTTACAGTATATGGATGCCAGTAAAGGAGATCCCTCTCCTGACACAGAGAAGAGTTATTGTAAAGTCTGACTACAGGTTTTCTGTGAAGGAGGTGTGCGTGTGTGATATAAAATATAGCATATCTTTTTTATATAAAAAAATTACATGGATAAAATGCTGAAGTGTATAAGAAAAAATAAACACTTTGGGAAATCCTGATATTGGAAATGAAACCTTGTTGTAACACAACACCCAGTTGTAGATAATGTTTGCACTATGTGGACCAACAGACCAGCAAAAAAGTGCTGTGAATGTACTCTAAAAGCAATTTTAGGCTTGATGCACTTGTACGAGTGTTTCACTGTGGGTTATATGGTATGTGCACCTAGTGCTCTGCTCTTATCTGGCTACTCAGTGTATATTCTATGACATTATTGTATTTCTTAAACACTTCCACCCATTATAATAAATAAATAATAATTTCTATGAATTTCTGATTCTACATTAGGCTCAATGAGTTGAAACAAGAGCTGGTTCATGAAGGTTTAGTTTTTTTCTGTGTTGTATTGATTAATAGGGATAACGTTCAGTGGTCTGAAGAGCAGGAAAATGCTGCCCGGAGAAAAGTGCAGGAGAACAGTGAACCTCTTCCAGCAGAGAAACAAGGTGGGTACAGCATGTGCATGAGTGCAGCTTCCTGCACTGCGTCTTAACCACTAGACCACCAGGGGAATCTGATCTTTACTAATTACATAAAAATTTGTATTATTGTAATATCTGTTTAAAGTAGTAAATAAAACATTTGACAAGTAATTCACAATGTTTGTTGACAGTTTTCAGTACATGTACAATTCCCCTTGAAAAAGAAACCATCAAAAGAAGAGGGTCAAAACAGAAAATCTATTTTTAAAACATTATATAAAAGGGTGATATAAGTGGGGTATTCGAGTGATATTTCAAGTCAAATTCATATTTTACTTGTCACACACATACATACAGAGTACGACATGTACGACAACGCTTTATACGACTGTCTAACATTTAACACGAGAAACGAAATGGAAATAAAAGTATAAAGTACAGAAAAATATATGTATATACATGGATGCGTATCGACAGAGTACAAATTAAAGTGATTTAGTGTGATTGTCCTTAAAGTGTCTATGTGCAGTATAGTGTGGTGTAAAGTGATATTTGGATTTTAGTCTTATGATATGAATAAACTATTAATAACACAAGTTCTCACAATTAGGTTTATTAACATACAAGTATAATTTTATAATAAATAAGTCAACATGACCTTTTTTTATTATTATTATTTATTAATTTTTTCCATGTAATATTTATTTTCTGTTTTTCGAATTTGACACGTACATCATTTTGAATGAATGACATTTAACTCGAATATATACTTCAGCTAAAACCTTTATTGGTTGACCTCTAAGAGGATAGCTTGTGATCTCACTGACATGTACACGCTTCTGGTCAGAATCTGCTGTTTAATTTTCTTAAGTTTTATATTAATGAAATGTTCTGATACAGTATTATTACTTCAGTACCAGCTTAGATTTCACAAAGCGTACTTGATGTTGTAAGGATTTTTTTTTTTTTTTAAGGAGTCACCAATGTCTCAGTTTTCAGGATGGAGGGCCTTGTGCTTTCTATGTAACATGATAAAGTGTTATATTTTCCTATAAGGACCAGGTTTATTGTTTTAATATTCTAGCATAATTTCTTCCATTGTTCTTTTGAGCCTGCATAATATATTTCTACCAGTATGTTTATTTTTATCCCCTTTATTATTTTTTTTTTTTACAACAGATGATTTTGAGAATAGAGCCAATGAGTACTGGAACGACTTCTACGGCATCCACGAGAACCGCTTCTTTAAAGATCGCCACTGGCTCTTCACTGAGTTCCCTGAGCTCGGCCCTCAGCGTTCTCAGAGTACTGGAGAAGAAACAGCGTCTGATGAGGATCTCGTCCAGACCACGGTGAAGCTGGAACTGAATGGTGAAGAGACACAATCTGCTGTCAACGAAGAAGCAGCAGCGTTTCCCGGAGCTTCGGCCTCCTACCGCATTCTGGAGGTTGGTCAGCTCATATACGTGTGTTTGTGTGCAGGCACGTGTGTATATATTGGGGGCGTGCGAGGTGATCTATTAGTCTTTATATGTAAATAAACGCGTGTTTTGCCTTAGGTAGGCTGTGGAGTTGGCAATACAGTCTTTCCCATTCTCAAGACAAACAAGTAAGACATGAGCACTTTAACACAATACACTACTACAGGAATACCCAGGTGGTGATAATCGATTCTCTAGCTGCCATATCTGTTTACAGGCCAAAAAAAGAAGAATATCTGTTCAAGTAAAATTCACTTTTAACGCATGTCTAAGGACAGTTGTTGAGGTGACAAACAATCGCCCCAGTAATTTTTCTCTTTACTGCTCAGTACAGGGAAATAAGTCCAAATAACCCCACAAGATACAGATGCTGTGGGTAGAAATTTTGTTGAAAAGTAGCAGTAGTAGTAATAGTCATTTAATAAATTTTTTCTTTGTACTTTATACATCTTTATATTCACAAACACTTTTGAACATGTCATTCTTTTCTTTCGTAATTCAGTGATCCAGGTCTTTTTGTGTACTGCTGCGATTTCTCCAACACAGCTATTGACCTCGTCAAGGTAAGCGAGAGGGTCATTAAAATCCAAAACCCTCATTAAGTACTGGAACAACTTCTACGCCATACATAAACACCTTTTTTTTTTTTTTAAGATCGCCACTGGTTCGTTACTGGTTTCCACCAAGTTTGTAAGAGGAACACAAGAAAAAAAAAAGAATCATGCATTCATTTTAATGATCGGAAAGAGGAAATGGATGTAATGTTTTAGAAGCTAAAAATAATTTTACTCACATGTGTGTGTGTATATATATTTTAACTTCGATTGGACAAAAAAAAAAAAAAGAGAGAGCAACAAAAGGCAAGCACATTGTTCATGTACCAATCAGCTACGGCATGTTCATGGTATGAGTTTGCTTTAATGTAGCTAACAAACTAAAGTGAGGTTTCTATCTTCCAGTTAAGCATGCAAAATCCATTTGCATTTATGAAAGCATTGTTTTTGTTTTAAATACATAATTCTTCAGACATTATTTGACACCATATGACATCATGTTAGCTATATACTAAGGATCACTTCCTTTCTAGGCAAAAAGTTTGGAATCATGCCAAATGAATGAAGCATTCAGCATTGGTTTGTATGCAAAATGATTTGGTTCAAATGAAAAAATTATCTGGCTTTTTTCTAATATTCTTTAGATGCAGTTCTAGAGCAAAACTAAAGACTATACAGAAACTTTAGACATGTTTCTGCTGATCAGCTACATCATAAGGGACATTTCAGTTTTTGCCACTGTTCCTTTAACTCAGGAGTCCCAATTTTCTGGTCAAATGACCCCAAATAGACATTAATATTTTTCCTTTAATTCCAGGTTTATAATTGGGCTACTTTGACATTTCAACAGTTTATTATACAGTATATTCTGTAAATAACATAAATATGTTTACCAAAAAAAAACAGTCACAGGCTCTTTCTTTCCGAGTTAGCAGTCTAGTGCGTAATGTTGTGATGTTTTAGGAAAACATTTCACACCGGGGTGTTGTGACGAGGCACATCACTGCATAAAGAAGCCTTTCTGTTTGACAGGATGTATGATTTTGCATGCATGTGCACAGCAATGCTCCTGCTTATTTTACACATCAGGAAATTTGAAAAGCAGCACCCACCAGACAGAACACCCAAAGCCAAAACATCTGTGTTCAACACTTTTTATGAAATGTTTCTTTAATTTAATGCACGGCAAATCTTGTTCTTATGGTTGTCCTGAGCTGCATTCTAATGTAAAAACTCAATCTAGCATTCAAAAGTAATTACATGAGAGGTTTTACATTCAACTCCTAATTGCATTAGGTAACTAGCTTAGTGTTAGTGCTCAATGATGGTCCAGAATAGGGCGTAAGTTTTCCATTTGAGACACAAAGCTGTTTTTTTACAGTCTGATTAATAAACTTTGCAGTCGAACCCGGAGTACAACCCATTCCGATGTCACGCCTTTGTCCACGACCTGAGCGACGTCACAGATGCCTATCCAGTGCCAGAACAGAGCCTCGATGTCATTGTTCTCATATTTGTCCTCTCTGCTCTCCACCCTGAAAAGTGAGTGTGTTGATGCATAGGACAGATTTTAGTGCACGTCCCCTCTTTCTAGTCTCAGGCGAACGTCCAGATGACTCCAGAATGACTGGCTGACCCAGACAGCTTAAGAAGATACACTATGGGGACTAAAGATGGGGATACCTGACTATAAAATAATTGTACTTTTATAACATTTAATCCCAATTAAGCCCCTAGGTTCCCTGGTGGTCTAGTGGTTCGATTCCCGGTCAGGGAACCGACCCCAACCATTAGGGTTGCACAAGCCAGTGCACTCTAAGTGCCGGTCCCAAGCCCAGATAAATGGGGAGGGTTGCGTTAGAAAGGGCATCCAGTGTAAAAACATGCCAAATCGAACATGCGGATCATGAATACGGATGATCCGCTGTGGCGACCCCTAATGGGAGAAGCCGAAAGAAAGTTTAATCCCATTTAAGACCCCATCTGCCGTTATAACAACCTATTGTCTTCTGGGAAAATACTCCATTAGATTTCAGAAAGTGTGCTTGTAGAAATTAGTTCTCATTCAGCCACTAGAGTGTTAGTGAAGCCAGGTAATGCTGTAGGGCGAGGAGGCCTGGGGTGCAGTCAGCAGTCCAGTTCATACCAACGATGTTCAGTAGGTTTCAATAGACTCCATAGCAGGCCACTCAAAATCTTCCACGTCAAACCATTTAAAGCATATGTTCTTTAAAGCCAGAAGAGGTTTGGGTGAAGGGAAAATCTACTGCATGCATGTAGTTTGGGGAGGAAACGCATATAGCTGGAAAAGTCAGTTGTCCTAATAACTTTGCCCGTATAGTGTGTTTCTTCGAGAAGATGTTACGTTACCAAATTTACATAACTGTTAAACTGTTATTCCTGTAAATTCGAAAAAAAATTTATTTCATTGAATCATATAATTATCTTATTATTAATGCTTATTAACAATATAAAAATGTAATGCAAAAAATGTGTTTATTTTTTTTTCTGGAGGATGCAAAGCTCCATTAGTAAGCTGGCTAGTTTGCTCAAACCCGGTGGGGTTTTGTTACTGCGGGACTATGGACGCTACGACTTGGCCCAGCTTCGCTTCAAAAAGGGTTGGAACTTTAAAATGCCTCAGATGCACGTGTCATTCTGTTCTGTTCTTTTGTCAGGGTGTTGTTTGGAGATTAATTTTTACGTTTTTCACGTTTCAGGGAGGTGTTTATCTGAAAATTTCTATGTCAGAGGAGACGGAACACGGGTCTATTTTTTTACTCAAGGTAAAGAGCACACACACACACACACACACACACACACACACACACACACAACATAATGTATCCAGAACATTGCAGAAAGGTTTCTAGGAGTATACCATGTGTATGAATGTGGTTCTGTAGTCCAGCTTAACCGTAAACACTAACAGGTACACAATTGAGTCCAAAAGTCTGACACCATATTAAAACTAAGAAATGCTCCATTCAGTTTTATCCGAAATTAATAATTGTGTGTAATTGCTGTATCAACTCCTCGCTTTGTGCACAACTGAAGTCTGAATATGGCTTCTACAGAAATGCAGCACTTTATTTGTCGCGTCCAGTACAGCTTTTTTCTTAAAAAAAAGAATTGCTGTGGAAATTACATTACTACTACATTTCAAATGATATCTGTAAGTTGATCTTACTTGATACCAGTTTGTTGTGTTGTATTTCACTTGCTACTCGTATTTTATCCATTGCTCTGTCTCAGTTTTTTTCTCTGCCCTTGTTCTTACAGAAGAGCTACATGATATGTTCTGTGAAGCTGGTCTTGAGAAGGTGCAGAATTTGGTGGACAGGAGACTGCAGGTGAACCGGGGGAAACAGCTGACCATGTACAGAGTCTGGGTGCAGTGTAAATACCGCAAAAACACAAAACCTCTGCAACCTGCACCGTGGGACTGAGACAGGAAAAGCAGGGAAATCCACAGCAAACAAATAGACACTGAGTGGAGAGATGGACCTTTTGATTTATAAGTGATGAGAAATTTGAACATGTTGGAAATGCTTTTAAATGTTTTTAAACATTTATATTGTAAAAAATTAAAGATGACCTGTTTTAGTAAATACTAGTTTGTCTTTGAGTCTAATTTGAGAAAGTTCTGTGGAGATAAAGATAGAAATTGATTAAAACTAACTATTGCATGTTCCTGTAATGTTCATATTTAAAAGCCCAGGTACTCTGCTAGAGCATTTCTGAACCACAAGTGTTCCAACTACTCACTTGGAGGCCTGGAGACTGCAGAAATAATGATCAGGTTTCAGTTTAAAGTCTGTTTTGACATTCACTATACACGTGCGTGACTGCATGAAATCCTTTTCTGGATTGTTATTTTGGCACTGCATAATTCCATCCTCTCATCCCTGTTTCAAACTATCTTGGTACTGACAAACCTTGACAACACAGACATAACTTTTACACTACAGTGGTGTGAAAACGTGTTTGAATGATTGTTTTATTTATTTATTTATTTTGTGCATGTTTTGTCACACGTTAATTTTTCAGATCATCAAACTAATTTAAATATTAGTAAAAGAATAACACAAGTGAACACAACATGCAGTTTTTAAATGAAGGTTTTTATTATTGAGGGAAAACCATATCCAAAACTAGATGGCCCTGTGTGAAAACACTTTTTCACACAACTGTATTTTGCCAAATATTTGCTCTTATGATTCCCTTAAGATGTTCCTTTAGATTATGGAGGGTGCTTGTGGAGATTTGTGCTTATTCAGACACAAGGGTGTTAGTAAAGTCAGGTACTGATGTAGGCGAGGCCTGGGGAGCAGTCAGTGTTTCAATTTATCCCAAAGGTGTTTAGGTCAGAGCTATATAGCAGGAGATCTTTCACTCCAACCCATATCTTCATGAAGTTTGCTTTGTGCGCAGAGGCATTGTCATGCTAGAGCAGATTTGAGTCTATTAGTTCAAGTGAAGGAAAAGGTAATGCTAATTCATCCAAAGACATTCTGTACATTTGTGTGCCTTCAGCATTGCTATAACAGCTTGGGAAAGAACCACATATGGCTGGGAAAGCCAGGTGTCCATATAGTGTATGTAGTTGTGGCAGTGTAGACCCAAAGCTTGCCAGAAGAGTGCTCCTGACATCATCGACAAAGACATCGGTTTTTTACTTTAATTTGTCCTTAATTTTTACAAGTGCAATAGGATGCTGAGATCAAAAAGCATCTGCCAAAAGGTGATTGAAAAATTTTATTTTTGAAAAATTAGGTCACACAGGTTGAACCTCTGTACTGCCATAAAACATAGTCTTTGTGTTTTTACCTATACTAAGTTAAAATGATTACATTGGGATATACTCTACTCAGACATAACATTATATATATTATGTTCCTTATGATGTATAAGGTCCACTGGTGGTCTAGTGGTTAGGATGCGGCGCTCTCACCGCTGCGGCCATTCGATCCCCGGTCAGGGAACCAACCCAATCCATTAGGGTTGCACAAGCCTTAGTGCCGGTCCCAAGCTCGGATAAATAAGGAGGGTTGCGTTAGGAAGGGCATCCAGCGTAAAAACGTGCCAAATCAAACATGCGGATGGTCCACTGTGGCGACCCCTAATGGGTGAAGACGAAAGAAAGAAAGAGAAATGTTCCTTATGATGTATTCTACATTGTCGTTCCACCTTTTTGCTTCCAAAACAGTTCTGATCTGTCGAGCATTAACAGCATTAACTTCTTCAGCAATTTGAAGCTCAAATCTTTCGCTTGCCCATTTTTCCTGCTTCTAACACATCAACTTTGAGAACAAAATGTTTACTTGCTGCCTAATATAACCCACCCACTTACAGGTGCCATGATAAAGAGATAATCATTGTTATTCAAATCTTCTTTTTGTCTGCTCCCATTAGGGGTCTTCACAGCAGATCATCTGTCTCCATACTACTCTGTCCTCTACATCTGCCTCTTTCAAACCAACTAGCTGCATGTCTTCCCTCACCATATCCATGAACCAATCAGTATTATTTAATTCACTGGTCATAATGTTATAACGTCATAATGTTATGCCTAATCGGTGTATGTTGGAATTAAAAATCCAGGGTACCTTTCTTTATAAAAGTTTTAACACATCCCAATCATTTTGTCTTCTTTTATTAAAATGCATACCCATTTCTAATGAAAGGTCAGATATGCTGTTTTTCTTTGTTGGTTGTTTTGTTTTTTGTTTTTTTTTTTATGAAAAGTTGAAAATAATAAATTTTAAAAAATTTAATAATATCCAGGTCTAAAACATTTACAGGTCATTCATTCATTCAGGTTCAGTAAATTTACACCTCATATTGTTGTTTTTTAACAGAGAACTATGTGGTCATCTACTGTAGCCAATCCACTTTCAAGCTCAAAAAACTGTACATTTTAAAATGATTTTTCTGCTCAACTTCTTACCTGTTTCATGTTCTACCTGCAAATTGTAACTCTTTTGATTTGTTTATTTATTTATTGCAGCTGTTGTTTGTTTTACACTATTCTGTGAAAACTCTGGAGACTGTTGTGCATGAAAAAGATTCCTAGAAGATAAGAAGAAATTTCTTCAATTTCTAAAATACTCGAAAACTCATCATTGTCTCTTATTGCAGCATACACTCACATCAACATTTATTGACATGGTATATAAGATGCATATGTGCACAACATCTGCAAAAATATCGGATAGAAATGTGTGCTGCATTTTATTTTATTTTTTATTTTATTTATGAGCATTTGAGCATTAACGGAACGGATACACCGATACACTCTATGACAAATTGCTCTGATTAAAAGTCTGATCGGATTTTAATTTCTAGATAAAGATATAGGATCTGTTGTTTGTGTTTCTTTAAATAAAAAAAATGGCACAGTTGGAAATGTGTTGGTGTATACATTTAACGAAATGTAAGCAACAGTTGAAACTGATGTTTGTTTCAGTAGGGTTCAAGTCAGGGCTCTGGCTGGACCACTCGAGGACATTCACAGAGTTATCCTTAAGCCACTTGGCTGTGTGTTTGGGGTTGTTGTCATGTATGAATGTCAACCTACAGCCCAATCTGAGGCCCTGAGTGCTGTGGAACAGGCTTTTATTGAGAATATCTCTGTACTTTGCTCCATTCAGCTTTTCTTCAACCCTGACCAGTTGCCCAGTCCCTGCTGCAGAAAACAGCCCCACAGCACGATGCTGCTACCATCATGCTTCACTGTAAAGATAATTTTGGACAGCTGATAAACGGGTCCTGGTTTCCTCCAGACGTACTGTTTAGAATCGAGTGTAAGCCGTACACTTCAATCTTGGTTTCATCAGACCAGAAAATCTCACTAGCCACTAAATCATCTAGCCACTCTGCCTTGAAGCCAGGATCAGTGACAGGCTGCAGAGATGATGTCCTTCTGGAACTTTTTTCCATCTCCACACAGGATCTCTAAGTTCAACATAATTTTTTTTGTAGCCTTCCCAAGATCTGTGTTACATAATGTCAATCTTTACAGTATGTACCATTTCTCCGGTTTATTTGAGTAGTCTCAAATCCCATCAAGATCTTTGTTTAAAGTTGATAAGATCACACCTCCTTCAGCTCTTTGTGAAGTGCAGGCGAGAAACAACTTATGCTTCACAACTTTGTGCACTCTGTTGATTAGGGGTTTTCGTGAATCATGGTTTTACATATTTTTATAGATTTTAACACATCAACAAAAGTAAACTGAATATTTAAAGATGAATGCAGAGTACATTTCCACCTCGAGTTAAAAATTGGTGTGTGTGTGTGTGTGTGTGTGTGTGTGTGTGTGTGTGTGTGTTCAGCATCTGTGGCGGCAATCAGGGCTTAGTAACATCATGAAGTACCACTTCTAACAAAACCTGACCATGTATTCAAACCTATGAATTAATTACTAGTAACTTAATCACCAATTGTTAAACGGTAAAAGGTGTTCTGACCATGTTGTAACGTTAATGAGACCTTTGTGTGCAAGACATTAAAGGGAAAGCTGGAAAACTGATGGTTTCGAGTAGCTTTAAAGCAGCATGCTTTGGTTCTGAATGTCCTATTAAGTAACATCATCAAGGTATTCACATTTCCAGGTGAAAATTTTTGATACAAAATCAATAATAATGCCACTGAAACACAAGGAAAAGTACAGTTTCTAAAAGTGTAGGGTTTATTCAGGACCTTTTATTCAAATGTTGAACATTCATTAAGACGTCTTATAGGAAAAATAAATATTTTTACGGAATGTATGTTATGTAGAAACGGGGCGTGGTCGATAGCCCGAAAAAAATCTTGCCCAATCTCACGAGAAAATATGAGATTTTACCGATTATTGTTTACATTGCGAAAGATGAGAACCGAACCGAATCGCCCCGGATTTTAACTGATCATCCTGGGGAAGAGCTTCACTTCTTACCCACGTCGTGTTTGCTCTGGGGAGAGAGAGAGAGAGAGAAAGAGGTGCACACGGGACTCGTAGTTGAGACGCAGCTGTGATTACTTGAGGCGTTGAGCCCCGGCTCGGTGCTGCTGGCCCGCAGTAGAGACATCGGCAACGGATCCATTCGAGAAGAGGCTCGAGATTGAAGTCGCTCGGAGCGGTGCAGCCTTGACCGGCGCTGTTTGGAAAATCGCAGTGTAGGCAGCATGCCATCGCTTTGTACGATAATAAAAGGGGAGTATACAGCCTGATCAATTGACACATCGTCTTTAAACCCGAAACGTAAGGAGAGAAAAGGTTGACCAATTCGAGGCCTCGTGTCGGGAGATCCCGCATCCTACGCTTGCTGCTCGGAGTCGGAGCCGAAAACCACGCGTCTTGCGCCGCATCGTCGCGCTGGCGAGACTCGGGGATTCGAGGCCTTGCTCGGGAATGTCTGGCTAACCCAGGACGAGGGCTGTAGTGACAAAGAGGGGGAGAGCGGTCACAAACTAAACCCTCAAAAAGAAAATAAATATATACATCACAAGTCAAAACCGTCGACAGTTCAGGTAAAACTAGTACTCTGTAATGTTTTATTGTTAATTATTTGCTGACTGTCAAAACTTGCGAAAAAAAAATCGAACCAGCTGCTGGGTTTAATAGCACAAGAGTGCAAACAATGTCTTGATCATGGTGCCAAACCCCATGGGTCAGACCAGGTTAGCTTCAGCTAACACCTTTTTGTTAAGTGGCTAATAAAAATGTGAAGAAGATACATGAAATGGCACCTTTTTATTCAGATGTGTTTTCAACTCCTTGTGCTTTTAAGACTATTATAGGTTACATGGAGGTTTCTCTTAAATCAGTTTGTCTGTTAGCTCTAGCTATATAGCTTGCATGGTATTTGGCTCGAGTAAAGTATTTTCTAGGTCAAAGTATTTCCTTGGTTGGCTGATTTTCCTAAATGTGAGTTTAGCTTTTACATTTTGAATAAATTGGCTAGGAATAACTTTTGTTGCATCCTTAATGATTGCATATTTCGGTTCTAGCCTTATGGTTTGATTGATTAGCGTGTATATGTTAGCTAGCTCGTTGGACAGCTGGGTAGACTTTAGCTGGCATTGTATTGATTTCATGTTTTGTTTAGTTTTTTTTGTTTTTTTTCCTTCCAGCCACCTTTTCAGACTTGCTACTGACTTATTAAGTTATTCAGGTCCAGTTCTGCCAGTCTGGCTAAGTAGAGCAGTGTTAGTCAGGGGATATGTGATATGATGGGGTGTAATTGTTTTCAGTAGTTTGTACAGCACAGATTGTGTCTTGGAGTCGTGTGATTCCTGACTTTACGATGCTGTAAGTCTCAGGCTTAGTGAAACCGCAATCCGAGGTCTTAATAATGCATGCATCAGTGGCCCATGACTCAACATGTCACACAGACGTTACTGTGGTATCAAAACCTCACAGCATCACTATGGCTACGTAATGAGATGCAAACCATCCCCTCTTTCTGTCTCCCTCTCTCTCTCTGTCTTTTATCACAGTCATGATGGAGGAACTGCATAGCTTGGATCCTCGGAGGCAGGAGCTACTCGAGGCTCGATTCACTGGGGTCGGAGTCGCCAAGGTCCGCCATGCCGACACACTTCTCTGGTCTTTCAGAACCCCATTCATCATCATCACGTTATACGTTAATACACATTACTTCCGTCCACTACAGCGTCAAGACAATCTTGTCCTAATCTTTTTGTATGCAATCCGTTTTAATCGCCACTTCCCTGATTTGATGCCTTATACGTTGCTGAAATTTAAATTTAATCACCGTTGTATTGAGGCTTGTATTAAGTTTGCCCTTGCTGGTAGTTTTAAAGACCTTCAGGTTAGTCCCATTTTCATAGGATGTATTTGGTATATATCCAGTTACAAATACTGATTATTGTGCAGCGAGTACTAAAGTGAACACATCAGTACCGGTTTTTAAACATCCTCAGGACACAAACGATCACTGAAGACACGCAGAACTGATACTGACGAAGTGTGGGATTACACTAGAAACCAACATGTGTAGAAATAAAAGGCGAGCTGCACAACAGCATGATATTTAACGTAAGACACCGTTAGTGAGAATTGTCTGATGTCTATTGTTGTGTGTGTTTTTAGTTGAATTGTACATGTTTTTTGTAATCTGATAGATCTTTGCACACACTGACAGCTTGCCCTTTTAGATATGTATTGCTGGATTGTACTGCTCTAAAGCTGAACTAACAACTGCTATTTAAATTATCTTGTGTGTTCCTTAATACACATGCATGTGAATAAGGCCATATGCAGATTGCCTCCTGAATTTGGCCGGATTGCAGAGTGCGTCATGTCCAAACTTTAACTCCGGTGATTTTAAATGTATTTATTTTTTGGCAGATGACAAAGCAGTAAAGATTAGATTGCTCTCTGCTACTGCCTAAAGCACAATCTGTGTGCTTCGCATAGGGTTGTTTAATTTGAAGGTGTAAGGTGTATCGTTAACTAGGTAGTCACAGGGACGTGTGTGTATATATATTTTCCTAATATTCAGAATGTGGCAGAACCACATATCGCAATGATGATTAAACTGTGAAACAGTGCAGAGGCAGCGGAAACCTTTCACCAGAAACACGAGTCTCTTTCGGGATGCGCGTCAGGGCAGATTGTCCTGTCTTATTGTGATTGTGAATAATTCATGCTTTTTTTCTACTGAGGCTGAAGTGGCCTGAAAGAGAGATGATTTGTTATAAAAAAAAAAAAAAAAAAAGACTTCCTCTTCACCCCACCCCATCCCGCTGTGTCCCTGTGTGCAACCTTGAAGGCTGTTGGCATTGCAGGACTGTGGCCTGATGGGATGGAAAAATGTCCAGGGGTAATGAATAGCAGCATTTGGTTGATTCGAAGGCCGTCTTGGTGTCGCAGCCGAGCCCCGCACTCGTAAACAGGATGTTGATTTCGTAGCAGCTCTCGTGCCTTAGCATTTGAAGTGCCGTACGCGTTCATTTATTTGCCGTTTCTTTTCTTTCTATAGGGTTCCGGGCACAACGAGTCATCCAATCATAGTCTGTGTAGCGTGGGCTCTCTGAGCGACAAAGAGCTTGAGGTTAGTTACAAACACACACACACACACACACACACACAAGTATTCTAGCTGAACACAGCCTGATGCATCACTATCTAAGATTAGTTTTATGTAGTTTGGCCAGGATCCTGTGCATACTTTTCCTGTCAAAGTCGCTTAATATAGCTTCTCCCACAGCGCTGATTAGTCAGTAGGTGCTGATCTTTCTATAACAGCAGCTCTGACAGCAGTGGTGGTGACAAGACAAATCACAGGGATATATTAGGTTGTTCTAATTGTTCTATTGTCAAACACCTAATTCACAGGGACTCATCTGGCATAAAAGACACAGTAATCTAAGCCCAATAATGAATGAATAAAAAAAATACACCGATCAGCCATAACATTTAAAACCACTTACATGAACAACAACCCATTACAGTGGTACTTTTCGATGTGAGGGATATATAAGGCCTCAAGTAAACAGTCAGTCTTTGACGTTGATGTATTGGAAGCAGAATAAATGATCATGTGTAAGCATTTGAGCAGCATTCGATACAAGACATGATGATCAGGTCACAGCATCTTCAAAAAAAGCATATTGTTGTTAATATGCAGTGGTCAGTATTTATCCAAAATGGTCCAAATCAGGACATGGACACCCAAAGCTCACTGATGCACATAGGAAACAAAGACTCACAATGAAAGATCTGTGGGATGTGCTAAACAAACAAATCTGATCCTTAGAGTCTACGTTGCTACTTAAAGGACTTAAAGGATCTGCTTCTAATGTGGTACTAGATACCAAAGCACACAATCCGAGGTGTTGCGGATTCCATGTTTTGATTGATCTGAGCTGTTTTGGTGGCATAAGGGGGACGGACCTACACGAGTGTACAATCATCGATTACGGTGAAGCTTGCAAACATTCATATAAAATTATCCGCAGGAGTTTCCAGCGTTTTTTTCGCTTTGTTCGGTTTATGAATCGTGAAAAAGTGTTGCTCTTTATTGTGATCTGTAGAAACCTACGTCTGTTGCATTGCATTTTCACTGTAATCAGTGTGTCGGTTCGTGCCCTTGACCCCAAGTACAGTACAGTCGCAGCCTGAACGTAGTTGGGGTGTGGTTTTGGAAGAATGTCAGTTCACTGGTTTCTTCATTCCTACTTCATTGCTCCTAAAATAGTCAAGCTTTTCAGAAGTACTTCTAGAACATGTCACAAATGCCTTTAAGGCGATAATATATGCAGCTCACACCAGGAATTTCTTAGACATACTTATTTTTTCATCTATGTGAATTTTATTTATTTAATATTTTGCTGTTGGAAAGGATCTATAGTGTGTGTGTGTGTGTGTGTGTGTCTTAGTAGAACTGTACTGTCTGTTTAGTCATAAAGAGCCTGTTGCCTAGTCTGCAGGTTGTGTAAAAACACTTCTCATCATCTTCAAGGAATGTCTAGAACAAGAGGAATTGTGTAATGGAGTCATACATTTCTGTTTCATCTGCTTTTTCTCTCTGTCTTTTTCTCTCACAGACACCTGAAAAGAAGCCAAATGACCAGCGAACACGAAAGAGAAAAGGAGACCCATTTGACAGCCAAGGTAGTTTCTTTCTTTCTCTTCTCCCTTCCACCCCCCTCGCTCCAAATTTTTGACTCTTCAATTTTTTTTTGGTGTTTAATCTTTCAAGCCTTATTGGCAGGATTTCTGTAGGTTAAAGCAGGATAATATAACTTGCGTGCATTTTAAATATTAAGAAATCAGCAACTGAAATCATGTGATAGGTGTGTTAAAAATTCTGAAAACAAAATATAATAATACAAAAAAAATTCTCTTTTGTCAGCCAAAGCAGGAAGTCGAGGACACAAAATCAGTGATTATTTTGAGGTGAGTTCTGTGTGTGTGTGTGTGTGTGTGTGTGTGTGTGTGTGTGTGTGTGTGTGTGTGTGTGTGTGTGTGTGTGTGTACTTCAGTACCAGACATCCTAATCAGCTTTCCTATTAAAAAACAGAAAAGGTTTACTTTTGTAGCATCTTGTGAAGCATCTTTAAGTTTCTGATTAGTTGTTAGCGCAAACCTTAGTACAAGATACAAGGTTCCAAATGTTAAAATTTCATAGCGCTGCACGAAATTTTCGCATTGCGGTTAAAAAAGATTTCTGCCGGAATTATCGTTTTTGCCAAAAGAAGAAAAAATAAGGCAGAAAATCTGCTGCCTCACCTCCTGTGTTTAACGCTCAGATTATGACTCTTGCTCCGGCCGTTATCACAGGGCTACCTAGAAAAAGGGCACTCATGTCAGCAGTAGGGACGTGTTTTATAGTATAATGTCACTGCTACATCATAACTGTACACGTATCTTTCCATACAAAGAGCGATTTCCATCGCCTGCACAGATTGCAAGCAGGTATTTAACAGCTGTTGTCCTTAAATCGAAACCTGCCACTTTTATTAAAATAGAAAGACGTCTTTAAAAACTTTATTCTCAACTTGTGGCTACATCTGTTGGTTTTAGTTTGTATTAAGGCTGTTTTGCACAATGATCTTTAAAATGTATTGCATTTAAAAGAAGTCAGTGGAGAATTACATATCCAAGTTTGTTCTAAAATATTTTGTTTAATAAAGCTTTTCAAATTTGATGTGATACTACATTATTTTATCAGTTTGCAGTTTTTCGGTTTAGATTAATATAATTGCACAAAATTAAAAAGTTTTGATATATTGATACAATCAATTATGCAAAAAGTATTTGCGTTATGCCATTTTCGGTTTCTGTTTTCGGGCCAGAAAACGGTACATCCCAATAATTTCTCGTCCGTTTTGTCGTTATTCACGTTTTATTGATGCGTGATATTAGGCTCGTAATTATGTTTACTAATAAAATGCCAGCAGCAGAGTACTCGCTGATGAGCAAACCTTTGGAACACTGAGTGCTTCGGCCTTTTTTTTTGTGCAGAAAGGTGTCTTTTATAAAAAATAAAAACCATCTTTTAAATACCATCCCTTAGATTGAATAGCTTGATTTTTATTTATTTTACACAGACCAAGTAAACATAATGTCCTCGTTTTTCCTTTCAGAACTTGTTGTAAAGCTTTATTAATCAAACCTCAAAGCATATAGGACTTCATTTAGTATCGTAATAAGCAAATAGCATAGTGACTCACTGTAGTCTACTTATTATGGACCCCTGGCTGATGTTTGTGTTTTGTGTAAGAACTAGCTGGAAAAAGGTGTTTGTGAACTCCTGAAATAATCGCCGTGTAGATGAGGACCTAAACAGTTTGTTACAAATGCCCATAAGAATGCAATATGTTTGGACAGTTTGAAACGCAAGCTAGACGCAGTGACTGTGTGCATTAGCCTGAGAACTGCTACGTAAGGTTAGAGAGTACTCAGGATGAGACGGGTGAGGCTGCTGCAACTAGGTTGCATTTGCGAGCGATCCAGCAGTCTTGTGTTACACGAAAAGATGGCTGCCACTGAGAACCGCTTCCTGTAAACAGCAACATATGGCATTGCCCCTTAAATGAATGCAGTTTGAGTTGTTTGGATTAAACTTTGATGATATGCTCAGTTCACAATAAGATGAGAGCTGTTTTCTGTTTTTATACTAACCTCTCACCCTTTAAGATAACAATTCTCTCCCTGTTTGTCTAGTTTGCGGGGGGTAGTGGTACTGGCACTAGTCCGGCTCGTGGTATTCCTCCTGTGGTTCGCTCTTCCCCGCAGCACTCTCTCTCCAACCCTCCTGCTGCAGTGAGTCTCCTGCTCTCACTCTCTCCTTCATCCATTTCTCTTTTCTTCTGCACTCCTGTTGCCAATCTGTCATTTTTCTCTACTACTCTGGCTGCATTACCTGTCTATTCACCCAGCTGTCAGATTAAAAGTTCATTAGAATTAAGATTTTAATGGTGCAGCATGTTTATGTACTTAGAAGCGGCGTTTATAATGTTACGCAATGCAGCGAATGAATGTCTATATATTTTTTTAATTGTTTTTGTTTGGCAGGTGCAGCAAGGAAGCCCGTCCTCTATCAATTCCAATACAGACCACTCTCATTCATCGTGCGTCCTTAAACCAGCTTTCACACACACGCAGCACCGGGCAACACAGGTACCATAGAGTCTCTCACACACTTGTACCTCATGACACGTTACATTATAAGTAAAGACGATAACGTAGAATGTGTTTGGCGGCACTTTTGAAAGTTTTTTTTGTTCGTTTGTTTCTTACTCAGTCGGACATGACTCTAGACAAGCTGGCCGCATTGGAGAACAGTAAGAGTTCCGACCTTGAGAAGAAAGAGGGACGGATCGATGATTTGCTCAGGGTAAGCACTGGGGAAACCGCACACTTTAGGGTGGCATAAGAAGCCGGTGATATCAACCGTAAAATGTTATCCGAAAATCGGACAGAAATACATACCGCTTTTTTGAATCGTTTAAATCCTGCTTCCATTACCAAGTGTTCATAAGGAGGAAAACATTTATTCAGAGTAAAGGACACATTCTTGTGGGCTGATAAAATCTGCTTTTGCAATAAAAACAAAAAAAAATTACAGTTGATGTAAAATGCAAAAAATCTTGTAAATGCTGTGCAATTGTCCCATGAACTTGCCTGTCCTGACATGCATGGACTTGAGTTCACAGCATGTATGTTTGTGTTGCAGGTGAACTGTGACCTACGCAGACAGATCGATGAGCAGCAGAGAATGTTGGAGCGCTGTAAGGAACGCCTTAACAAGTGTGTGACCATGAGCAAGAAGCTGCTCATTGAGAAGGTATGGACACCTCGCTGCTGTGTGGCATTGGGGATGAGGGTTATATAATGTGAAGCCCGTGTTAAGTGAGCCCACGTGTGTGTTCAGTCGAAGCAGGAGAAGATGGCATGCAGGGACAAGAGCATGCAGGACCGTCTCCGGCTGGGCCATTTCACTACTGTGCGACACGGCGCGTCTTTTACCGAGCAGTGGACCGATGGATATGCATTTCAAAATTTAATCAAGTAAGACCTCGACCAGTATCAATTGATCCATATTTTCATTTCCAGTACTGATTTATGATCATAAATTTTGTGTTATTAAATTGTGTGTAGCACATCGTCTCAGATTTGAGCTTTAATGGACAACTGTAACCTCAGAATGACAAGTCATCAGTCAGCTAATAATCCAAAAATAATAATTTAGAAAATGCAAAGAAAATTTTATTCAGAAATGTTATATAAATATATGGTTATATATAAACCAGTTTAACTGTTCGTATAATAGATTTTTCTGTTTTTCCCTTTGGAATGCCTTTTTGCTTTTTTTTTTTTTTTTGGCTTTGTGCAGTCATTTTTCAGTCAGATGTCATTTGCAATTTTCATTTTTCTTAATTGGATCAATAAACAATTCATTACCAACATAATTTTGCTATGTGTAGCTAAGTAACTACACATACTTTCTAAAAAAAAAAAAATCATCTTATCATGAGCATTAGGTGCTATAGTCATTTTAGCATAGTTATTTTCCCCTTTTGGGGAAAAAAAATATCCATCAATTGAGATTCTATTTATTTATTTATTTTTTGTTCAGGCAGCAGGAGCGGGTAAACTCTCAAAGAGAGGACATTGAGAGACAGAGGAAGCTTCTGGCTAAGAAGAAGCCACCCAGCGCAGCCCAGACTCCGCCACCCAACCTGGAACCCAATAAACGCAAGAACAAGAGCAATGGAGCAGAGAATGAAATGTGAGTTAAAAAAAAAAAAAAAGGTGGAAGCTCTATATGTCGGCTGCATTATGTATTTAAAATTATTATTATTTATTTTTTTTTTATACTTTTTATTATGCCTTATGTGCTATCTCTGTGTTGGCAGGTTATCACTAGCGGAATATCATGAGCAAGAAGAGATTTTCAAATTGAGACTTGGTCACTTAAAGAAGGTAAAGAGCATGGCCAAGTCAACCAGATGTCTGCTTTCTTTACTTTATCATGCTTAATCTGTTGGAACAGACACGGCATTCCGTGTTCGGAGTGTTTATTATGGCGATCTGTGTTGAGCCTAAAAAAAAATTGTCTTCTGCGTAGGAGGAAGCAGAGATCCAAGTTGAATTGGAGAGGCTGGAACGAGTGCGGAATCTTCACATCCGAGAGCTTAAGAGAATACACAATGAAGATAACTCCCAGTAGGT
Source organism: Silurus aristotelis (assembly GCF_946808225.1). Lineage (NCBI taxonomy): Eukaryota > Metazoa > Chordata > Actinopteri > Siluriformes > Siluridae > Silurus > Silurus aristotelis. The sequence continues at coordinate 8,291,081 of NC_139590.1, forward strand.
CTCCTCCTCTCGCTGCTGTTTCACTTTTCAGTTGGATAATGCTCCACTGTTTACATGAAAGCCTGCTTATAAAAGATGTCCGAGAGCTGTCATTTGCAATATGTGACAAGTTGCCATGATTTTTAAAATGACAGCAGCTACTTTTAAACAGGCTTACCAAAGTTGCTAGGTAATTTAATCAAGCTTTTATAACACCTGAACAATGACGTCGTTCCAGTTTCGAGATGTTCTTTTGACTTAAGAATTCAAAAAATTCTTTGGACTGCCCTAACAACAATTTGATACAAGTGTGTTTTTATGTTCCCAGTACAGTAAAAGCTAATTGCGATTACAGATGTTCTAGATGGAGTGCAGTTTTATTTTTCGGGGGATATTCTGGAACATTCCTTTAACATTGTGTTTTTATTTGCTTTTGTCAGGTTTAAAGATCACCCCACACTGAACGACCGCTACCTGCTCCTGCATTTGCTCGGCCGAGGTGGATTTAGTGAAGTCTACAAGGTAGGAGAATTACCATGTGTTACCATGTCTTTCCACATTTTAGCTTCGTCACTTAGTGTTGGGCAGCAACACTGGAGCTTTGACTGGCCTCCTAGGCTACATCCAGGGCTATAGCCATCTTTTATTCATCACTCAAGAAAATTGTGTGTTTAAAAGTAAATGATAAATAAAATATTTACAAATGCAGGAAGTGCATTGCTATATTGAAGGATCATATAATGTATACAATCTCTACAGTTACACTGTAATTAAAATATATATAATAGGGGTGTAACTGTACACGTATTCGTAACGAGATATTTTGGTACAGGGCTTTCGATTCGGTTCACGTGTAGTACACTAATAATTCTATATTAATAAATAGTTTTT
>NC_139590.1:8294450-8386950 GCF_946808225.1 Silurus aristotelis
TCCCTTACATAAAGCTTCACCACTTGTCAATATTTAAATTTTATATTATATATTATTATATATTATTTATTTATATTTTGGATAAGGAGGTTGACTGTAGATTTTGGTTGATGTGACTCGTTCTTCAACATCATTCCAACGCTTTTTCATGTATCCAATTTGAGGTACATTATATGGACCTGACCATTAGAGCCTTTCAAATATCCCATTCCACATGTAATCCCTGTTTGCTCTAATAATAACCTCCACTCTCCTGGAAAGATGTTTCAATAGATTTTTAAGTGTGCTTGTGGAGATTTGTGCTCGTCCATAACCCTCCTACTTTGTAGTAACAGTTTGGGGAAGAACCACATATGACTGGAAAAGTCACGTGTGTGATACTTTTTATCTACTTAGTGAATATGTGCTTGAAAGATCCTGAAAAACCAATCAAGTTTATTAACTTATTATTATAACAGAGTAAATGTATTGGTAAAATTGAACTTATAGGGCCAGGTTTGCAAAAACTGAACTACAAGATGTCTTTTTAAATCGCGTCTACTATAGGTAATGTATGTTTATTTATGAATATCACTCCTCTGACTTCTTAATGTTCTCCTACAGACCCAAAATAGTCTCACTGTCACCATAAATTAATTTTGCTAACTTGTCAGAAATAATCAACGTGCTTTTTTTTTTTTTTGTTTTTTTTTACCTGTTGGGTGGTTTGGCTTGATTCTTGTGGTTGCATCTAGGTAACATCCTGCTGGTGAATGGCACAGCGTGTGGGGAGATAAAAATCACAGACTTTGGTTTGTCTAAGATCATGGACGACGACAACTACGGCGTAGACGGCATGGAGCTTACATCGCAAGGAGCTGGGACGTACTGGTATGCCTGCTTGTTTACTCGACAAATGAAACGGTTGTTCAGGCATAATTAATTAGAATTAATGTACGAAAGACAGTGTCTGTTACACGGCTTGTATCTAAACAGTAGCCTATCAAGAAAGTCATTGTTCACTGTCTTCCTCCTTCATTTCCCAACAATTTTGCTTCAGTTTTTCTTTTGGCATCGTCGTGCGTTTAAAAATCATCATCGGTGAAGCTTTTCTCCCGATGCCGTGCAGCTCAGAACACAGGTGAAGTGTATTTTCATGCCCGGATGTTTTCAGCGTGACGAATGATTCACATTTCCTGTAGACAGTCTGAGTGAGCGGCAGGTCAAACATCAGAGGAACCTCATCCATATTTATGATGTGGTGCGGCCCGATTCAGTGGGAGCACATCTGATTTAAGAGCTTCATTGGTTCACCTGAACACGTTCTGCAATTTCATTGGTCTAATGTTATGGGGATCAGTTTTTTGTCTTGAAGCTTGTCAAACCGGGAAAAACGCAGGAAAAATCCCTAAATTAGCCGCTTCGTTGTTTAAGCCGCGGGGTTCAAAGCGTGGGGAAAAAGTAGCGGCTTATATTCTGGAAAATACGGTAGATCAGTATCAGTGATTTCTGGTTTTAGCACAAGCTATTCTATAGTTAGAATTTATTTATTTATTTTTATAAAATAAAAAAAAAATCATTTTCCTTTCTTCCTCTTGTAGGTACCTGCCCCCGGAATGCTTTGTGGTAGGGAAAGAGCCACCCAAAATCTCCAACAAAGTGGATGTGTGGTCGGTTGGAGTGATCTTCTACCAGTGCCTATATGGGAAAAAGGTAACACACATTCACATCTGTTGGGATCTTTTGACTAGATTTATTTCCTTTTTGATAAATATGCCTTTTTTTTTTTTTTGTGCAAAGCTTTTCCCCCCTATATATTTTTCCCTAATATGTCATGTATTTTTGTTTATTAAGGTTTTGCACTTGATATTTCAATAAGAACAAATTGCAGAAAACGCCGCCATACACACTTTTACTCTTGTGGTGGTGTCTCTTTTTCTTTTCTTTTCCCCATTTCATCCCTCTGTAGTTTACATGTGGTGGTAATATGCCCATTAACATTATCCAGGTGGCACTATGATTGAATATATATTTATTTATGAAATATTCAATTTGGTAACACATTTTTTTTCCTCATTGTCTGTTCCCTTCTATATTTTAGCCGTTTGGTCATAATCAGTCGCAGCAGGATATCCTACAGGAGAACACTATACTCAAAGCAACAGATGTGCAGTTCCCTCCCAAACCCGGAGTTTCACCTGAGGCTAAGGTACATCTCTTGTTCTCTCCTTTCCTTTTTTTTCCTTTAAACTCGTTAATGAATGACTTTATTTCTGAATAAAGACCGTGATGCAATAAAGCAAGTTTGTTTGTGAACGTCTACTGTTTCAGGCATTCATTCGTCGGTGTTTGGTGTACCGCAAGGAGGACCGTATTGATGTCCATCAGCTGGCCAGTGACTCCTTCCTGCTTCCTCACATCCGCAAATCCGTGGCCACCACAGGCAACTCCGGCACGGCCGTCGCCTCCACCTCTAGCTCATCCAATAGCAGCGCCTCAAACTGAGAGCCCCGCCCATTCATACACCGTCCGATTGGAGCAGAACGAGCCGGGCTTTGTATTTGCCGTATTCGGCTCTGCAGCGCCCTAAGGTGGAGGATCTGCCTCTAAGTATACAAAGAGAGAACGAGAGAGCAGTCAGAAAGGGGAAAGAGGGACTGATGGAACGCTGGAGCAGTGTTCATCCCTCGGTTACCCCTCTTTCTCTCCCCAGCATTGCATTGGGGAGAGGAGGGGTTTTTTATTTTATTTTTTTATTTTTTATTTTTTTGGGGGCATCCTTAATGTAAGAGAGAGAGAGAAAATTCTCAAGGCTGTGTCATGCTGAAAATAAAAATGGACTGAGTGGGGGACAGATTCACAAGTGGTTGGACAGAAAATGGACTATGTGCCCTATACCCCACACACACACACACAAACACAGACACACACACACACACACACACACACAGACATATTCTTTGACAGTTATCTTCAGTTATATTTGAAGGCAAATAGGTAAAGATGTAGGAAAACGTCCTCAGTCCTACAACAGTGTCTTCTGTGTAAGATATTGCAAATGAGTTACTTCTCTTTCCCAGTGTCCACTTTCTGCTCTACACCCTTCAACGAGGGAAGTTTTGTTAGTGAGCTTACATCAATGTCAGTTGCCCCAAATTCAAAACCGCCATCGTTCAAACCACCAACGAATGCTAAGTGTCTTACAGTTTGTTTGTTTTTCCCTTCTGAGAGAGAGAGAGAGAGAGAGAGAGAGAGAGAGAGAGAGAGAGAGAGAGAGAGAGAAAACCTTGTGTTAGTCAGTCTATTTCCACTCCCTACATTTCTGTGACCAAAGTGGAGCTCTGCCAGCAGGTGGTGCTGTTTAACTTGAGATTTATTTTCCCTAAGTATTATTTTAAAATGGTTTTAATGCTTTTTTTTATTTTATTTATTTTTTTTTTTTTTTAATATATAAATATATAGAAAAAAGCTATTGTTTTAGTTTTAGCCTTACTAACTGATGGTCCCAAGTATGTTATTTTTTCTGTTACAATTGGAAAAAATTAACACTTTTTTGGTTTTTAATCTGAGATGTAGTTTTATTTTTATTTTATTTTTTTACTTGATTGTTATGCACATACATACACATGCGCATACACTCAGACCCCCACACACATGCGCACACACACACACACACACACACACACACACACACATATTTATTTAGGTCTGTTTAAATAGCTGATTCCTTGTCCTGATTGTTTACTGTGTGGGAAAGAGGACTTTTTGGAGGGGGGGTAATTGAAGACAGGTACAGGGCGGAAATGGCAATGATCATTAAAAACTGTTGGTTAAAAAAAACTCTGCTCTTGTAAACTTGATTTATTTCTTTGCTTTTTATTTTTTTATTTTTAAATCATACTGGAACCTTTCAGTTATTCTTTTGTTTTGGAGCAGAAATCTGGAATCATCCTGCACAGAACAAAAAAGAAATGTTTAACATTGTGTGGTTGAGTAACTGCTACCACCCACTAGATATCAGAAGATAACATTTAATGTCAAATGTAAATCAGTTCTGGTATTCATTTACTGTATATCAGTTATAAACTGTTGTTTGCTTACAAGCCAGTGCTGCTGTTCTCCTCAACACCTAGGAACAATATAGTGTCTTTGCCTGTCCACTGAATAGCATGCTTTTGGAAGGTGGGAGGGAACTCTTATGGACTTGGGAGGGGGGAAAAAAAAAGGGAACAACAGTGTTTAGATCAGATGGGCTTGTGAATACACTTGCACTCATTTTGAGCAAAAAGTGAAAAGCTTGTCATTGGCTAACCGAAACAAAAAGCTTAAAATTACACTTTAAATGCACTTGTGTACAAAGCTGAAATTGCAGTCTGCACACAAAGCGTACGAATGCCGGGTACAGCAATGTACCTCCTGAATATTGGTACATTTTTGTATCTTCTTGTTTGCACCTCTAAAAGAACATTTACGCACCACTAGCGAAGGAAATGTACCTTTGTGTTCTGGTATGGTTTAATATTAGATACTGGGATTTTTCCATAGCATTTCACTGATGTTCTGCTGAACTGATTTGTCCTAAAAACGTAATATTTCTAAATGGGAAAAAAGTACACTTGCACGGGGCAATTTTAATTGCTTCACAAGCATTAGGCTTTGTGAGCATTTTGTTTTAATGCAAAACACAGCAGCAGTCTACGTTTCACAGTTTTTAATCATAAATGTAACATTCTGAGTATACAATTACAGAACATGCTTAACTCGTATACTGGATATTCTGTACCCAACATTAACCAAATTCAATTAACATGTATAATGTTTCAATTCTTTCTGAGCTTAGCGACAAAACTGAAAACATCAGGGCAAATAAACAGTTCATTAATCAGTTTTGTGCTCAAAACATGCAGTGCATGTTTAACAATAAAAAATTAACTAAAAATGATTCTAGTAGTCAGTATAAAATACAAAACATTAGCAACTCAAGTTTAACTTTTACTGGACAAACCTGTATAAAACCTCAAAACATTTTCGAATTAACACATACAACGTGTTTCAATTCCTTCAGAGCTCAAATACAAAACTGAAGGCATCAGGCCCAGGAAACTATTCATTAGTTTTAAATACCAAACTCTCCAGCATTTTAACACATCCTATCCTTTTGCTTTTGCAGACTTTTTTGTACTTTAGTCCATCTTTAGGCCTACAAATTATTTGACAGATTATTAGTGTGTGTAAGTCTGTTCAACCAAAAATTTTAAATTGTCATTTCCACATCCTCATGTTCCAAACCTGTGAGTTTTTCATCTGTTTAACACAAAAGATATTTTGAGAAATGTTGGTAACCAAACAGTTGACAGTAGCCAATTTTTATAGTATTTTTTTTCCTCGTATGGAAATCAGTGGCTACCGTACTGTTTGGTTACCAACATTCTTCAAAATATCTTCTGTGTTCAATGAAAAAAACAATGCATACAGGTTTGGAACAACATTAGGTTGAGTAGATGAGTATTTTCATTTTTTGGCTGAACTATGACTTTAATGACAGGAGTAAAAGGTGCAACAATTCTTTCTATCAATAATTGTACACTAAGCATTCCATTCATATGACCTCACCAAAATCCTGCAAGCATCTCAATCTAACACTCAGATTATCATCAACTGTATATGTGTCGAATGATGTGTGGTCCAACTCATATCTGGTCACTTCCTACTTTTGAAAGATATGGGTTTTCCATGGGTAAACTACACCATGGCATATTTACTGAATAAGCCACTAAGAAATCTTTCTTTATTTTCCTATCATCTTAAAAAAAAATTGCACTAAATCTACTGAGTTTCCAAAGTTCTCCAGACATAGGGCTTTTCAGGAAGCTTTTAAGAATGGATTTGGAAAAAAAAAAGAAGAATGATTCTCACGGCTGGGTTGGAAAACCATCACAACATTGTGAGGACATGACCCTCACTTCATACATGACACTTTGCTAAACTGGCAGCCAAATTTGAAACAGACGACTCCCTGTGTGGTTAAAATAGAATCTCCATCATGCATATGTTTGGAAATAAAATTATATATTTTTTGTACTATAAAGTGTTCATTCTTCCTGTGTGGCGACTTTCTGGAACACAGAGTAATTAATTATGAAGCTTTCTCAGCATTTTTAATGATTACTTAGGAAACTACTGAGCCGAAAGCATCATATTCATCATATGATTCACTACAACCAAATGACAACAGCAAGAATAAATGAGTTCAGTGGCTGTAGGATAATCAACGATGCATAGAAAATATAGGTATATATTTGCATATGGCTGGGAACATCATTTAAAGTTTACTTGTGCCAAATATATACTGCAACTGTATTACAAATAAATTGGCAATGTAATAATATTAGTATTTTTTTCCCATTCATATTGTATGTACAGTTAGATTTGGTTCTTTCAGCAGGAACTATTTTATTTTGGTTCTTTCGATTTTTGATTATATTTTCGAGGTGTCTGTTTGCATGTACATTAATTAATATAAAATCAGTTTAGTGAAGAATGTGACTTCAGATGGATTATGCATGCATGCATCTTTATATGTGTTTTAGATAAATGTGTTAAAAAGAATAAACAGGTTAGCTTTATTAGTCTGGTTATATCCATTCATTTACCACAAGATGAGAATGTGAGTAGGCATGCTCCAGTTCTTCAGAAAATCCAAATGCTCATGTATTTGTTTTATATATAATATTTTTTTTTATATACATGTGATGGTGTGCTGATATGGATCTTTGGTATGGATATTTTTTTTTTCCCCTTCTCAGCTCTTTGGCTCGTATATGCCCCGGCTGTGTTCACTCTGTGTTGGTGACGTGGGCAGTGTTGGCTGGAATAAAGCCTGCAGCTGCTCATGGTCTGGGAATGGAGGAGCACAACTCACAAGACTTCATCTTAAGTCAAGCATGTTCCAAGGGTTGTTGGGGTTTTTTTGGCTCGAGAAAATAGAGTATAATTCGTATCAGACACCGATCCCTTATCAAAAAAGTTGTTGGCTGCCCCTTCGAACTTCTAGAGTCGATTCAATACAAACGAGTCGTAATGCCCATCATTATGCTGCACACGGGCGACTGTGTGGAACATCAATACAAGTTAAACCTGAACTTCGTGCCATGTTTGAGCCACCAATCAATAACACAATGAGCAGATTTGTTTCATTTCTATCTACTATTTATTTATTTTTTTTGCAATAAAAACACCTCTAGGATGTTGTTTTTCCCGATTTAGTGCTTCATTCGGCTAGGCTGCGCTAGAGTTGCCAGGTTGATTATAATTCCTCTTTCTTGCAAGTTTTACAAGTCACACAACAAAGTCAATGGATACAATTTTCCTCCATTTTTAAAACCTTAAAGCAAAACTGAGTACTTTAAAGCGGTAAACGTGCACGATTTTTGCACACGGCACTTTCCTCATTCAATATCCCCATTAAAAATTAATTTTCTTCTTGATGATGAAAAATGTATTGGAGGTGGTAACTCAGAGGGTAAGGCATTGGACTTTGAAGGTCATGAGTTCAAATCCCAGCCATGCCAAACTGCCACTGGGCCCCTGAGCAAGGCCATTAACTCCATAGCTGCTCAGTTGTATGAATGAGATAAATGTAAGTCACTCTGGGAAAGAGTGTCTCCCAAATGCCATAAATGTAAATGTATGACCTTTGTTCACATGGATCCAGGGGTGCATTTATTTTCCTGAAATGCATAGCAAAATGTCAAGTGTGATGATTATTTCACATTTTTTTGTACTATATTGAAATTTAATTTAACTTATAAAATTAAGTACTTTTATTCTTCTTCTTCTTTCGGCTTTTCCCATTGGGGTCGCCACAGCGGATCTTCCATCTCCATACCCTCCCCTGTCCTGTACATCTGCCTCTACCTGAATGTCTTCCCTCACCACATCCATAAACCTCCTCCTTGGCCTTCCTCTTTTCCTCCTTCCAGGTGACTCCATCCTCAGCATTCTTCAACCAATATACCCCATGTCCCTCCTCTGCACATGTCCAAACCATCTCAATCTCGCCTCCCTCCCCTTGTCACCAAAACATCCTACATGTTGTGGTCCCTCTAATTAACTCATTTCTAATCCTGTCCATTCTCGTTATGTACTGTATGTTGTTGTAGGTCTTACTTGATGATGTTATATCGAGTCGATTTAATAGTGTTTTCTTAAAGTGTTCACTTTTGTGGTCTGTGTGGGGGATTTAAAAAAATTATTGTGGTTGGGATGAATGATTATTAGCCAAGGAAAAAACAGTGAATATAACAGTCTCAGTGTTGAAGTTGAGGTTGAAAATGGATATAAAGTGTCTGATGAACTGGGATATTTGTATGCTGTCCTCCCTTCACTATCACACATTCACTCAGGTTTGTTGACGGTGGTGTGGTGGGTCATCTCTTATCCCAAAGATCCCTCATGTTGGTGTTACCTTCTGGTTCCCTCTTTTAGCTATGCTGCCATAGCGAGTCTTGCTGGAGTCCAAACTGCACAGTGACATTACCTTTCCCACTTTGTCAATGCCTGCCTCTGGATGGTGTTCTCTTTGATTGGAGGCCACTCTATGCAGCTGGGGACGGTTTCTCATCAACGCCTTGGGTGGTTCCATGGAATTCCGGAGTAAGAACGGGAGCTTTGAGGATGCATTTGGACTGTAGTTAATGTCAACAGACTTCTACATTGACACAGGACTACAGTTCGCTTCTGATCATCATCAGTGTACCCCGCAACATCGTATAACTGCAATAACTTGACATTTGGTGCCACTCAGATGAGGACTGGTACCCTCTTGAGTCTGGTTCCTCTCAAATCTGTTTTCTTAAGATAGGCTCCGTTATGTGGTAAACCAACATGTGATGCAGGAAAAAAAGACAAGCGTTTTGTTCACTTTTAGTTTCATGCTCCAACTCCAACTGAATGAATGAATGAATGAATGAATGCTCCAACTCTATGGTCCCAATCCTGTGCTTGGGTTACTCGTGTGGTGTTTTGTGAGCTCTCCCTGGGCTCTCTGGATTTCTCCGCTGTCCAAAAAATATGCAGGTAGTCTGATTGGCTTCTCTAGGGGTAACTGTGTGAATGCATGTGTGTCTGGCAAAAAGCAGTTACTGAAAATTATTAAACAAGTAAATGAATGAATAAATTAATTAATGAATTAATGGTATTGCTATATAATGTGTCAGTGATAAGACGATACCTTGTTGTAGAGCAGAATCACCCAAACTTTTTTCTGATATACGTGTAATTGTTTACACGTACACGTTACTGTTGTTTACTGTTTCACTGTTTACTGCCATAAGCATTTTTTGTATATACATATTTTTCTCTCACATATACTGTATATCTATCTTTATATCTTATATATTCTTATATTTTATTGTATATAGTTTTTATACTTTACTTATTAGTCTTCTTTTTCTTTGTATTATTTTTCTCCCCATCCTATCCCCTCATGCCGGACCGTCGTAAAAAGCAATTCACTGCATGTCGTACCCTGTATGTATATGTATGTGACAAATAAAATTTGATTTGATTTTGATTTAATCACAGTAACCTCTAATGAGAGACATGAAGCTGCTCCTGGGATGCATCAAATTCAGTTATATTCTCTACATTTAATTTTCATCCACATTTTTTTTGCACCTTTGAAAAAAGAAGTTATATTTAATGTTTTTCTTCTTCTTTTTTCCTGTCAGCTTTACCTCATGGCCCCTAGTTTGTCACAATAACACAAAAACACAATAATGAGCATATTATATTACTTTTCTATATACTATTTGATTTAATTATACCTTTATTTTTGTACATAAATAATGAAAATGCAACTCAACTCAACTCAAATCATTATACAGAATCAGTTAGGCCTTTTTTTTTATTTATCAATGCATAGAAACAAGTGCAGAACTTTTTCAAAACATGCGAAAGTCAGTAAAATGAAAACAATAATTTAACTGTTTATTCTTTCTGCCCGGTGGTCCTGGTCCCCCTGCTGTAGAATGTGAACGGGACGGTGCCTCGTTGGGGTTTGTGTCGCAATCTGGCAACCGTGATAGCGGCACAGCGGTGGAGTCTCATTCAGTCCGAGCACAAACTGCACTATAAACCCAACACACACTCACACATACACACGCACACACACGCACGCACACGAACACCATCTCAGATCGCTTCTCCGGCTCTAAGGAGGAAACTTTGGAGGGAGGACTTTGCCCCATTTCTCCGTGATAACAGCGGGCATGCGTGATCAGGAGAAGCCGGAAAGCGCACGCAGAGACGTGCTTCATATTTGCAGATGCACTTTATATTTATTGCTTTTATGCCTGGAACCGGAGACTGCGCTCACAGGTGAGAAACTATTGTTGTCTAGGAAATCGGGGAACACGTTTTACATTCCCTCCTTGAATAACGACAGAGTGTGGCACAGATGCAATGCAAATTTGTTCAATTAAATCGCATTTTGCTTTCAAAGACAGTTGAGTTAACTTGTATCTGGCTTTACCGATGCAAAGGAATGCCACTAAAAGTCCAAAAGTTTGAGTGGAAACAGATGTGGCAGGAAGGGGGATATAGGGGGAGGGGATTTCTCTCTTTCTAGGGTTCAAACTGCATCCGACACCTCATACTAAGACTCAGAAAAGTGACTTGTGCCAAAATCCATGAATATAAACTATGGGGTAACTGATGGAAGGTTGGTGGGGTTCAACCCCCAGCAACACCAAGCTGCAACTGTTGGGCCCTTGAGCAAGGCCCCATAACCCTCTCTTCTCTGGGGGGGCCCTGTGTCATCGCTCACTTTACGTTTAGACCCAAGCAAGAATTTCACGGTGCTGTACATTTACATGTGACATATAAATGCATGTAATTTAATCTATTCAAATCGAATTAAATCTAATATGTGCAGTAGGCAGAGTTTGATAGGACAGTAGCACAGAATTAGTCTAGGCTAGACTGACACACACACACACACACACACACACACACACACACAGTTTTCATTGTCAAAAAATGTTTTTTTTCATCTCGCAAAACTTAAACTTCTGGTTGTCTATGATGGTTTCCAGTCATTGAAACTCTGCTTTGACTTGCTATTCCTAACCTTCTGGTTATAATTGCTCTCAATAACCAGCTTTAGACTGGTCTTTCTGTCCTGACTTTAGTCCTGAGTTTAGTTATCTCTGTGAGGTAGACATGGTCAAACACCAAATGCTGACAATTGGCCCCTCTATGGGAGCTTATAAAACTGTTGTGTAGAATTCTTTAAAGAAAAAAAAAAGGTTTTAAAAGAGCCAAGAAAATGTTAGCACTCTAACCCATAAAAAAACTTTGGTGAAACAATTTCTTCCATTTTCTTAAAATAACAGTTGGATGAAATGCATTAAGCATTTAGAATGAAATCTCAATTTAGAACCCTAACCGTTATCCTGTTTCATACCTCATAGAGAGTCCTTAAAGGTTCTATGAAGAACCATACAACAAAGTTGCTCCCTGTACACTGCACTAAATAACCGTCTAAATTTAAGAAATAAATGCATGATTTAAGAAGATACAGACTTGTAACAAGGGGAATTATCTGTCAGTGCAGTAAGATAATTACACTTGGTAAGATTTCTTAAAATAAGAAAACATATCCAGGCTTTAGAAAAGAGCAAAATGCCTTAAAATAACATTAAAACACTCATTCCAAGCAGTCGATTTAGTCGAATTCATTTAAAATTAGCTTGTTAATTTTGTTTATTACAGTTTGCTTTTCCTAATGTGTAAATCGTCTGTATTTGTTTATATAGAACCATACAGTTTCCTTCTGAAACAAAATCTGAAAATTGTAGACCGATTAAACACATATTGTCTAAATAATGCAAAATACACAAAACCATGGTAGACTGAACTGTAAGATACGTGTTGTTATTTGATTGAATGTTACAGCTTAACTTGTTTGGTATCCACAGAAAACACAGCATGAACCACTAAAACATTACAAATCATGAACCCAGCTGCATTTTAGTGTGAGTGAAACTTTACAGCACATCACTATCCTGTTTAATATTATAGCCAGATGTGACTGTAAATAAGAATAGAAGGTAAGTAGGGGGTTGATGTATATAAATGCTTTTATTTAATTTCAGCTTCTCCCATTAGGGGTCGCCACAGCAGATAATGCGTATTCGTGAGCCGCATATTTGATTTGGCACATGTTTTTACGCAAGATGCGCTTCCTAACCGGCTTGGAACCAGCACTAAGAGCGCCGAATCCTAACCACTAGACCACCAGCGACTTGGGTCTAATATTAATAGTAACGTATAATATATATTATATAGTAGCATGGTCAACTTTAGGAGGAATGGGATGACATCATCAGTTTAACACACTGCTTCCTACCAAAGATTTATTTGCAAATGACTTATAAAACAAGAAATCAGCAGAGGCGTCAGGTCTATGTTATAAGCCTTATGAGCAAGTGGAGTCTGAGGACAGCAAAGGCTGTTGTTGTATTTGCATGTTATGAACTTTTGATCGGTGGAAACGGTGACCTGTTCTCATCCAGAAGCTGCCTGCCTCAGTGCTTGCATTAGCCCTATTCACTCACACATGCATTACGGGCCGAACTGATTCCCGATCATCATTTGTTCACTGGACAAACAAACGGCAGGCGGAATTTCCTGTTTCTTTCGGTGTTTACAGAACAAAATGTCCAGCCATATAAAATCCTGACTTTGTCCCTTTACCATCTCTCCCTCACTGCTTTTACTTCTTTCTTTTCTTTCTTTCAGTTCCACAATTCTCAGATATCCAGCCATATAAAACCCGGACTTTTTCCTCTACCATCTCTCCCTCACTGCTTCTACTTCTTTCTTTTCTTTCTTTCAGTTCCACAACTCTCAGATCTCTGCACCCCCAACTCCACACATCTGTCATAATAAAACCTTTAGCTGGTAGGTCTGAAGCACAACATGGGAAGCCCACAATGTAATGGAAGACAGAGTTTACACTCCTACACCAAACTGCTGGTCCTCACACATATGCAACAAATGATTGTTCGGCTCATTTTTCGAAGTGGATTTGTCTTTTATATTATTTAGTAAAATATTCAGTTTACATGCAGGCTTTGCATCTTGGCCGTGTAAAGCCCACATTACACAGAAATTTCACAGCAATAAAAATTGACAGTCGGAAATTCGACACTTCACAGCCTACGGTGTTTGTTTTTTAGCAGGGATATTTAGTATTGTGGTCATTTTCGAACATTTTCTGAAATATTGCTCAAGAATTGAGGTACGTTGGCAAATCATTACATTTAGATAAAATAGTTGTGTATGCATGATGATACATATGGCTTGAAGCTTTTCTCCAGCTTGGAGGGGGTTTTGCAGGTATTTGGATTGGTACATGGATTATATGGCAATTAATTATACAGAATGTCTTTGTATGCTGTAGCATTACAGTTTCTTTTTGCTGACCTCAAAACCACTGAACACAGTTGGGATGAACACCAAGACCCAAGATTCCCCCACCCAACATCAATGCCTGACCTCACTAATGCTCTTGTGGCAGAATGTGCAAATCATATATCCAACTAGTGCAAAGCCTGGCCAGAAGAGCAAAAATCTCTTATTAAAAGTCTTATGCATCTAATCTTTCTTGTTCGAAACCGCTTGTCTTGACAACATAGCAGTCAGGTGAAGGCAGCGTATTGCATTACTTCTTCACAATCTTTTTCTTGTTGTTATCTGACTACAACGGAACAAAGAAACACAGTGTGCAGGCTAAAATAAATGAGTTAGGAAACGGTATGTGATTGCGCACATTCTTTAGCAGTTTCTTTTGCTTCTGAAGGCAATTGTGTGTTAAGAATTCAGTTCATACACAAAGTATAAATATGTAATTGCTTCAGCAATATTTTGTTCAGCCACAGTCACCATTGTTTCATGCCTGTGAACCATGATAAAGGTTGTGTTATGTATAGAGGACAAAGCAACAACCTGCGAACAGCCTTACTGGTTGTGGTTGTTGTGCTGCCTCAACACAGATAATACCCAAAACCCCTCCTGAAGGCTAGTGTTTGCTCTCTATTCATATTTGGCACTCTGTTTAAATGTTAGTACTTTCTGGCTGCTGTTCACAATAAAATTAGTATGAATCAACAGCGTTGCTCTTAACCAGCCCTGTAGCTTCGCCCACACATAGGCGCTACTGAAGCCAAAAGCAGCATTGTGTAACCAATCTCTCTCTAAGGACAGGCATATCGCCATCCAACCAGGCTGCACCGGGTCTTGGGTTGCAAACTTTCAGTCAGCATGCCAACCTTTGTGGGGCCTACGTGGCAGCATGAGTGTAAATCTTTTAACTGTTATAAGGAGTGTCTTTAAAATACCTTATGTAAGTCTTTAAACTAGGGAAAGTTGATTTCAATACCAATGCCAGTATTTTTGAAAACCATCATAATGAATATTAAATAGACTACAATGGACTAGACTTATTTTTCATACAATTAAAAAAAAAACAATTACTTATGCATTTATAAACATTAATCATACAATTGTTAAACAAAACTATTACCTGTCACACACACATTTAAACCTACATATAAGGTGTCTGCATTTCTTTCTCTATTAAGGGTTTGTGTTAAGGAACAAGAGAATGTTGACGTTTTTCCCCCTTGAATCGGTTTCTTCTTTGACTGATCAACTCTACTGCGTTTGACATATTAATTGGTTTATTTTAAATAATAATTTCAAACTCACTTTAAAAAAAAAAAAATCCCTGCTTTGATGGATATTTTAATGTGAGAATCAATCCTCTTGTTACAACACTAGTATAGAAAGAATTGACTTTTAATAAATGATTTTTTCTTTCATTTTTCTGTAGTTACTGAATTGTATGCTTTCAGTCTAATAGCTTCAATTAAAAAGTGATTGTGATTGTTCAGGGTTAAGCTGTAGTGCATTATCCTTTTTTTAATGTGTAATTGCAGGTGATTAATTGCCAAAAACCGTGCACGGCTATTACATATAGCAGTAATGAGGTAAAAAAAAAGGAGTTGAAATGAATAAAAGATGGATGAAGGAATAGTAGTTCATATCTTTTAGTACAAAGGAGTGAGTTAGCTAATGATGCTTGTGATATATATATAAAATTAACAATGGGACCCGATGCGGAGCAATTTTCTTGTTACCACCTTACTGTATACATCTCCTTTAAAAAAATAGCATATGTTCCTTATTTTATTTTTAATCAATTCATATTTTTGTTAATAGGAGATGTTTGTAATTGTTAAACCCTGCGATCTGGAAGCAGAAAACAGGAAGGGTTAGTGAGTTCAAATCATGCTATTATTTGTTCCTTAAGCAAAGGTACAGCTTCCTTAACTCTCAACTGCTCAGTTGTTTAAATAAGATAAGGATGTTAGCCAAATTTCATTAATATATTTTTCACTGGCCTCTCTTTTTATAGTTAGTACGACTAAAAACATGTTAAAATGCTGAACAATGCAAACTTGTCCATCCTGAAGATTTTTTGAATGTCACAAATGTTAATGAACAGCTTTGATTTTTATTGTTTCAAAGCCCTGACATTGGAAACCATGGTCATCATGTGAACAATTTTTTTTTCAGTTTATGTGATGCAGTAATAATAATAATACTAATAATAATACTAATACTACTACTACTACTACTACTACTACTAATAATAATAATAATAATAATAATAATAATAATAACAGCAATTATTATTATTATTATTATAAAAAGGATTTGTTATGCACCTCTAAGATTACTAATTTTTTGTGGTATAATTTATCTACCATAGGATAATAATGGTTTATGCTTGTCCATGTTTTGAATGTATTTGTTACTTCACAATAATAATAATAATGATCTTAGTGCACAAGCATCTGTACATTTTTGTGCAGTGATTTCATTCTATGACAATTTCCATTTCTTCTGGAATGGCAGTTTTATCCAAACCATGTTGGAACAACCCTGATTCAGCATGAAAGAATTAGGATGTTTTGTAGCGGATCTCAACAAACGGCCTTCATCCATCTGTGTGTAATTGCAGAGTGTCTGCAATATAAGAGGGAAAAACCCTTTGAACTTTACGAGACTGCTAAGTATCTTCAAAGCTTTTCCTTTATAAATATAAAGAATTGCATTTCGCTGAGGCGCAACTGTCACGTTGGTCTTCTTTTTCTTTAACAACTTTAATGTCAAGTAGAATAAAAGCAAGTTCAGTAGCACAAAAGCGGAATGAAAACACAAAAGAAAAGGGAAAATTATGTCCCAATTATGCCATAACTTCATAACAGAGTTTGGAAAAGTTCTTAAGAGTTTACTTTAGTCCCTCTTACTGTAAGTTTGTACAGGAGTGCAGGATTTTCCTAAAGCTTGCTACTGCCAGCACTTTGTCCTAGTTAGACCACATTTACAGTAGCATAATGATTAAATACTGGCTTTCGCTCAAAGTCAACAACTGGAAAAATGTGGAGAGCAAAAAGAGGAGGGCGCTAAATAAAACTGATTAGTATACATCTACATACAGAGACAAACAGTGTGACCCAACTTTTTGGTAAAAACACACATCAGTCATGCAGTCAGAGCAGCTGGCAGCTCACGCAGGATAACTGTGTACTATATGGTGGGCAGACCACAATGTGACTTGACAATTTATACACTGTTTGCTGAGCAAGGCTGGAGATATTAGTAGCGTGCTGTGGGTTGTTTTTTTTGCTGTCCTTGTTACTCAGCCTCTGTTTCCACTTTGTGGGTGTTTAGAGTTTACAGTTCTACAGTCATCATCATCAGCAGCTGTGGGTGTAGCTTGTTACAATGAAGTGACTTTAAGGTATGAGTGATGGTGGAGTGAGGTGATGAGGTAAAAAATATCACACACACACACACACACACACACACACACACACACGTTGTTTTTTTATATATATATATATACTAAAGAAATAAGGCCTGGATATAATTTAGAGTAGTCAATGTGCAGCTTGTATAGCAGTATAGATTTACTGTGCTCTGAAATTAACTTGGGATACAGCCATTATTGTCAAAATAGTTGGCAACAAAAGTAAGTACACCCTAACTGAACATGTCAAAACTGTGCGCAAAGTGTCAATATTTTGTGTGAGCACCGTTGCTATCTAGCACTGCCTTATTCCTCCTGGGCATGGAATTTTCCAGAGCTGCACAGACTGTTGCTGGGATCCTCTTTCTTCTTAATGACTTCACGGAGCTGCTGGATAGCACTACTCCACCTTCCGCTTGAGGATGCCCCACTGATACCCTCAGCAAGGCAGTGTTTGAGGTTGTTGTTGTTCATGTTGGAAAACCGGTGTTCTGCCCAGAAAGGAGGGCATCCTGTTCTGCCTCAGGAGGTCTTAGTACATGTTGGAATACATGTTTCCCTCAATGAACCACAGCTCCCTAGTACCAGCAGCACTCATGCAGCCCCAGACCATGATTCTACCACCACCATGCTTGACTGTAGGCAAGATACCGTTTTCTTGAAACTCTTCACCAGGGTGTCGCCACACATGTTGGACACCACAATAAGTTTATCTTAGTCTCATCAGAAAAAGGATATGGTTCCAGTAATTTATGCTCTTGGACAGGTTGCCTTCAGCAAACTGTTTGTGGGCTTTCTTGTGACCAAGCTTCAGAACAGGCTTCCTTTTGGGATGATGGAGATGCAAACTGACTTGTTGCAGTGTGCAGCATATGGTCTGAGCACTGACAAGCGGACCTTCTGCAACATCTAAAGCAATGTGTCTGCACCTGACAGATAGCACAAGAACTCGGCTTCTTTGATCGACCCTTGCAAGGCCTGTTCCGAGTGAAACTCATCTTGGAAATCCTCTCTATGACCCTGGCCAATGATCTGTAACTCAGTTTTAGGGTATTTTCTTATAGCCTTGGCCATCTTAGTAGAGAGCAACAATTCTAATTTTTTAATTCTCAGAGAGTTCTTTGCCATGAGATGCCATTTTGATAATCCAGTTGTCAGTATGAGAGAAATGTACCAAATTAACTGCTCTAATACAAGAGGTACAAAATGTATGGTCATGTCAAGCAGGAAAAAACATTAACATGAATAGGACATATAGCCTTGTATAGTTAAGCGACGTGCAGCAGTTACCTAGTTACTTATCACTTAGGGTGCACTAACTTTTGTTGCAAGCTATTTTGACAATAATGGCTGTATGTTGAGTTATTTTCAGAGGACAGTAAATCTGTATTGCTATACAAGCTGCACATTGACCACTCAATGTGGTGGTGAACGATATATATACAGTACAGACCTAAAGTTTGGACACACCTTCTCATTCAAAGAGTTTTCTTTATTTTTTATGAAAATTGTAGATTCACACTGAAGACATCAAAACTATGAATTAACACATGTGGAATTATATATGGAATTATATACATAACAAAAAAGTGTGAAACAACTGAAAAATGTCATATTCTAGGTTCTTCAAAGTAGCCACCTTTTGCTTTGATTACTGCTTTGCACACTCTTGGCATTCTCTTGATGAGCTTCAAGAGGTAGTCACCTGAAATGGTCTTCCAACAGTCTTGAAGGATTTCCCTGAGAGATGCTAGGCACTTGTTGGCCCTTTTGCCTTCACTCTGCGGTCCAGCTCACCCCTAAACCATCTCGATTGGGTTCAGGTCCGGTGACTGTGGAGGCCAGGTCATCTGGCGCAGCACCCCATCACTCTCCTTCTTGGTCAAATAGCCCTTGATGCCTTCAGTGTGACTCTACAATTTTCATTATCATAAAAATAAAGAAAACTCTTTGAATGAGAAGGTGTGTCCAAACGTTTGGTCTGTACTGTATATACACACACACACACACACACACACACACACACATATATATATATATATATATATATATATATATATATATATATATATATATATATATATATATATATATATATATATATATATATATATATATATATATGGAAAAAAGCTCTTACATTATAGACGCTTCAAATACTTATTCTGTTGTTCCCATGCTAACACTGGAGACTCCTTTACAAATGTTAAAAATGCTTCTCAAAGGAAAAGCACTCTATAACACCAAACATACACATTCTGCATCTCTTGACTGAAAATTTGCCCAGCTAAAATAAATAAATGCTAGAACAGTTTGGTATTAGACAACATACCAGAGCTCAGTAAAATAAATTTACCAACTTAAACAAATATCCATTAAATCAAATATGGGTCATGACCTGTTTTCACATCAGTGTACAAAGTTCTTGTATTTGGAAAACCAACCTTTTTTGCTCTTAGTTTCACTACAGTTACTGTGTTATTTGAAGAGGTGGGGTGTAAGGAAGTACAAATAGTTATTTACTCTATCAATATCTGGTATCAGATACTTTAATTACCTTTTTTTTTTTTTTACTTTTTACCTACACTCATTAAATTTTTACACAAATATCTGTACTTTTTACTAATTACATTTTTTAAAACAGGCTTGTTACTTTATTTTTCATCTACTATTTTGTCAATGTCAAAAAATTTCAATTCTTTTTATTTATATTGCACACCGAATTCAGCTCATCAACATTTTTGTCATTGTACATTTTGTAAATAAAAATAGAATTAAATGATTTACAAACATCATAAAGTCATAATTTATTGACAGTAGAAAATGTAGACAAAATTTTGAACAATGTAACATTTTAAGGAAAAATAGGGTAATTGTAAATTCGATGGCTGCAACACATCTAAAATAAAAGATGGGACAGGGCCAAGTTTACCACTGTGTAGCATCACGTCTTCTGTTCGTATACATATGGTATGCTTTGTGTGAGGAATGTTGTCCCATATGTGTCTGATACAGGATTCTAGCTGCTCAACAGTTCTGGTTGTCCTTTGTTGTATTCTTTGTTTCATGATGCACAAAATGTTTTAAAATTGTGAAAGGTCTAGACTGCAGGCCAGTTTGGCACCCGGACACTTCTACTACAAAGTCATGCTGTTGTAATTGATCTAAATGTGCAAGCTGCCCATTCCACAGACACTAATGCACTCCCATACCATCAGAGATGTGGCATTTTTAACTGAGTGCTGATAAGTAGAATGGTCCCTCTCCTCTTTAGTCCAGAGGACATGGGAGAAGCCGAAAGAAAAACTTTACGCATCCCTTCTTCTTTGCATGATAAAGATTTTACCTGCATTTGTGGATGACATTTGAATATAGATTTTTACCCTTGTCCCTTGTGCACAGAGATTTCTTTTCAGATTTTTTAAAAACCTTTGATGTTATATATTGTAAATGATGAAATATATAACTGTTGAAAAACATTATTCTGAAATTGTTCCACAATTTGTAGGCCCAGTCTTTCAGAGATTTTGGTTAAGCTCTGCCTCTAGAAGAAACTAAAACTAAACTACCGTAAAGCTTTTTTTTCCCAAACATCTTACGGACTTGTTGTCAATTAGCCTCATTAGTTGCAAAATGTTTTTCTAACTGTTTTATTTTTTTAACACTTAAATTTTCCAGACTTTTGTTGCCCCGTCCCAAATTTTTTGACACGTGTTGCAGCCATCAAATATAGAATGACTTTTTCCCCCCTTTAAAATGGTAAATTTCCTCAGTTTAAGCATTTGATATGTATTCTATGTTCTATTGTGAATATGAAATTGGTTTATGAGATTTGCTAATTAATGCATTCGGTTTTTATGTACATTTTACATTTTGTCCCAACTTTTTTGGAATTGGGGTTGTATTTTCAAAGAACTGAGCTCTGCACATGATTAATGTTATAGTGATAGAGATAAAATGCAAGACAAAAAAAATCTTATTTTTTCATGATAAGCTTTTTTGTAGAATTCTGTAAAGTTAAACAGTCCTTCTTTCTCTGATCTTGTCTCTGTTTCTGACTTTCTCTCTATCTTATTTTCTTTAGCCTCCTGGGTCAGTAACAGAACCTTTGTTTGGTTTTGAGTTGGTGCCTTTCACTCCGTCTCCTATTTTTGTCGCTCATTCCCTTTTTTTCTCACATGGCCCCAGTTTGGAATAACAGCTGTGTTTTTGTTGCTTTTCAGGCTGTCTTTCTTTTATCAGTTTTTTTGCCCTTTTTCTTTTATTCAAAACAATTTTTCTTCTTTATCCTATACCCAACACTTCTATTGCTCTGTCGTTGACTTTCTTGTATTTTCTGTGTCACATTCTCAGGAGAAAATAGGAGAAGGAAAGAGTAAAAACTAAAGCGAAATATGGCTGGATGAGAAAAAAAAAACCCTGTCTTTTGGAAAGGCTGTTGGGTTTGGCTCGCAACATTCATTTTTGTCTGTGCTCTGGATATGCAAATTTCTTCTACTACCTTGCTTCCTACTGCCTCCATCTTCCTTTGAATTTCATGTTTGCCTCTTCACAGATTTAAGCTGCTGGAGGAAAAAAAATACAGATGTGTACATTAATATGCAAACAAAATGACAGTTTCTACGCTATTTTCACCTCATTGTATTTAGAATTTTGTAGATTTACACATTTTATAAGGTTGTGTCGATACCAGTACAATGCTCATTTAGTTGTAATTGTGAAAACTGCTCTGCTACCAACATCTAATATGTAATGACACTTTTTGATGTAAACCTTGTGTACGTTATTGCACTAATAAATGGACAGCAAGAAGAAACAGCGATCTGGACGTAGTTCAGAATTAGCAAGGAGAAATTACAGCACCTTCCTCTCTTGAACATACAACTAAGCATGAGGAGTTAATTGCTAGACACTGCAACAGTACCCAAACTGCAGCGAAATCTAGCTAGATGAGGAAAGACTCAGCATGAGGAGATTCTGTAAAGTCCCTGATTGATTAATATTTATAAAATGCAGTAGGTTGCTACATTTTAGTATTGTCAGAGAATCCTAAACAGCCTCCAAGAACTCCCAGACCACACCACGTCATATAAATATGGCAGCCAGAGACTACACGTCCCAGCAACAGTCAAGATCACATTTATCTAATTAATGATAATCCACACCTGTTTACTAATCAGACACACCTGTAGCAATCATATAGTTGTACCATTCTCAGTAATGCTCAGAAGAATCACTAG
This sequence comes from Silurus aristotelis, assembly GCF_946808225.1. Taxonomy (NCBI): domain Eukaryota; kingdom Metazoa; phylum Chordata; class Actinopteri; order Siluriformes; family Siluridae; genus Silurus; species Silurus aristotelis. Next base: position 8,316,555 of record NC_139590.1, read on the forward strand.
TAACTTACCAATATTTTTTTATCGTGTTTTTTTTTTTTTTTTTTTTTTGTCTTTGCACCTTAACAGAACTTTGCATTTACATAGATTATGGTTTCATATTTCCGCTCGGATTTGTCCACCTGTTTATTTTCAGTAAAATAATAATTTAATAATAATAATTTTCAGTATCTGTCTCTTTTCACCCACTGTGACAGGTATCAGTACTGGTATCAATGAGAAATAAAAAAACAACCTATTTCAAAGCAAAGCTACTAAGCAAAAGAGCATGAGGGCAGTCCGAGAATGCTGGTAACCAGTGACCACAAAATCTTCCATCGTGAAAGGTCATACTAAAGTTTATACAAAAGTTAAAGGACATACTAAGGTTACTTTCATTAAAAAAAAAACAATCAAATACACATAAGTTGACCATGAATGTGACATGTGAAAACACTCGTAGTGAATCACTTGCAGTAAAACGTGCTTTTAGCCAGAACTATGGGGAAAATGGGATTTGGAGGCTCTACATGCCCACTGTCTTGGCATGTGCTGAGCATAAATTTAAAAAATGAAAAAAAAAAAAAAGATTTCAAAATTTCAGAATTTTTACCTTTGACTTTCGCTAGTTTTTAGTTAAAATGTTACTACGCATATTGTTTGCCCTTTTTTTTAGCATGGTTTTCTATTGAATTTCTAGTGCACTAATGAGCTCTTCCTCTTCTCATTTCTGTTCTCAGCACACGAGTCTGACTCTGACACCTTTGCCTTTTTCCATGAGGGGGTGCAAGGCTGTTTGGCCGTACGAGACCACGCACTTTACCTCACAACATCCTGCGATGCTGATGCACAGCTCTGGAAGTGGGTCACTCGCAATCGCCTCTTTAACATAGGCTCCTCCCTCTGCCTGGGGATCCGAGTGGGAAATGGGAGTGCACCGAGCGTTTTGCCTCGTCTCAGCGTATACCGATGTGACCGCGAACCTCCTCTGGTCCGGTGGTCATGGAGCTGCAACAAGTTCCTGGATGATCTTAGTACCTACTTGCCAAATCCGAGCCCGCCCAGAGATGACCGTAACGTCTCAGCTGCTCGGGCCTCAGTACCAGGCGGTAGCACACGGTGGAGACTTTATGGTGATAATCAGGACCTTTGTGAGAAAACCTATCGTGGTAAGTTATGCTCGGTTCTTTCTTGTGAATCTTGAGGATATTTTGAAATATTTTTAGTGGGAGCAATAAGGCTGATAAACTGCAATGCCCTCCATAACCTTTGTACAACAAAGCAGATATACTGCTGGATCAGTAATCTGTAAAACTACCTTTGGCTGCATTTTTTGGGATGTGTTTGCACATCTGGAATCTGATATTGTTTCCTATTCTTCTTTCCAAAATTGCTTAAGCTGTGTTATATTTGATGGAGAATGTTGGTGAACAGCAATTTTTGCCACAGATTCTTGGCCAGATTTAGGTCTCAACATTGATTGGACAATTCTAACACATTCTGCTTTTTGGGTTTAAGCCACTTCAGGGTAGATTTGGCAGCATGCAGTAAGACAGACTGCAGACTGGAAAAGTTTTCTTCGAGGTTTACTTTGCAGTTGGCTCCATCCATTTTGTCCTCTACTCTGACCAGCTTCCATGCTCCTGGTGCTGAAAAACATCCCTAAAGGCTGCCACCACCGTGCTTTACACTGTGGATGGTGTTTTAAGGGTATGGAAGTCCTGGGTTGCAGCCACATATAAAGCTTTTTGCCAAAGCTTAGTGGTGCAACAACTGCGACTTAAAGCAAAAAAAGTTTTTCTCAGATTGTGTTAACATAGGTTCATTTATGTGTAACTTAACTTGCATAACTGACACTGTATTGTCTGTAGTTAACTAGATAAGTTCTAGTTAACGGCCAATATACTAGCTTATCAAATCCTCTTCTTCTTCTTCTTCTTCTTCTTCTTCTTCTTCTTTTTTGGGCCTCCCATTAGGGGTCGCCACAGCGGATCATCCGTCTTCACTTGGTTGACATCAAATCATAGTAATTATTCAACAGTAGACAAAATACACAATAACAACGCACAATTTCATTAATGACAGGAATTTAAAAGCAGCCCTATGTGTATCATACCAAGTACATCACTTAATGAACCAGACAATATGTTTTAGCACAAATATATATTGATGTATGTAGAATAATGCAAGGACAGTATTTCTTACTCGCACTTTAGTTTTATAGTTTCCATGCAGGACCAAGAAAAACAAATATGTCTCATCTTGTTAAATGTGACAAGTAAAACATGTCTTGACTTAGAAACTTTATTTGCTGTTAGTGTAAAATTTTCAGAATCTTTTTTCATTATATGATTTTGAGCTCAAGGTTATAAAATAACACAAAAAATACTTCATGAAGCAGAATGTGTTGGGATGGACGCCGTTATAGGCCAGAAGATGATTGATGTCAGAGAGAATGTGAGTGCTGTCCTGATGGAGGTCTGGAGCACATCTGGGACTCTTTAGATCAGGATCTGTTTCATGCTGGCAGATTTGTAGCCAAGGGCAAATCTGAGTGCGCACCAGAGAAGCAGCCTTCTAATAAAACGCATCGTGTTTGTAAACAGTAGAACAGGCTTTGTGTGTGTGTGTGTGTGTGTGTGTGTGTGTGTGTGTGTGTGTGTGTGTGTGTGTGTGTGTGTGAGTGAGTGGGGCAGCTGGTTTGTTTCTTAAAGCTGGGATATTTAGTGTTCAGTGATTAATCAAGACTCTATAAATGTCTGGATGGATCATCTATTGAAATTGCCTGTTTTGCCTCAGGGTGAAAAGGAGCAAACTGATACTGATTTTCTGTAACAGTACTTTTTAATACAATGAAATCTGTTGTTTGTTTTTTTTTGTTACATGACGTACATTTGTATTTTTTTTCATCACTTTTACAGAGTGAAAATATTTCAAAGCATTTAATCCTAGATGACAATTTAAAGGCATTATGTTCATGTTAAAATTTGCCAACTGCATGTCTGAGCCAGTGGAGACAGGTTTCTATTGATGAGTTATTGTTTGAAATACTTCAAGGAAAAGAATGAGATAATGATCTGCAGATTATGCAAATCAGGGCCAAATCAGGACTGTTTTCACAACAAATTGTTTGGAATGTAGTTAATATTTCTGGCAGATTTGATATCATGCACGAAAATGTCATGATGTTAACAAGTAACAGTTTTTCCTAGATCATTCTGAGATTTAAATATCACTTAGTGCAATTTCAGTAATTTTTTTTTTTTACTGTTGTTCCTAACTCGATGTCAGATACGGCCCAGATCACAATAGAGAATATACAAAATATATAAATGCTAATTTAATAGGAAATGGAGTTATTGTTGAGGTGATTTAGTGCACCGAAGTGCACTGTTAAATTGTGTTGACCCTTCATATATGATATTGTTTCATTGCAGCTTGACAGTAGTTTGGCTCCAGGACAAATCATGAGTGTTCATGAAGCTGATAATTTAACATTTTCTCCCATGTCAGAAACTTAACCGGCATTAGCAAAATCACTTTTGGAAAACTGCTATGGTACTCTTTATTTGACAACGGTATTGTAGAAAGCTGGGCAACACCCACATATAAAAGGGAAGATGTATATATATTTTATAATTTATAAAATTAACACACACACACACACACACACACACACACACACACACACACACACTTATTTTTTAATTTGCTTTTAAATTAATAATAATTTCCAGGAAACCTTTTTTTTTGCCAAAGAGCCATTTAAGATTTTTTTTTGAATGCCATTGAAAAAAATATATATATTACTACTATAAAAAAATACAGATTTTTAAATAACAAAATCCTAATTTATGTCTATGTACAACTTAAAAATAAACAAATATGAAGCATTACATGTTGAGCAAGTACACGAATGAAGAACAAAGCACATTTAACAATTCTGTTTAATACATTCTTTTCTTTTTCTCAGAAAAACTATTTAAAACAAACAACTTTTACTATTATAAGTAAAAACATTTTAATAATTTCCCTTAGGTCAAATAACTCATAATAAAGTATGCAGCAAGGCATGTTGAGTAAGTGCATGAGTGAAGAACAAAGCACTGTTTTAATTTTAGCTAATACATGTTTTAAAGATCAATTGGGAAAATAGTATTTTACTATTATTAAGAAAATAACATTTCAATAACAATTTTATTTAGGCCCAAAACCAATTAAAAATAAAGAAATAAAATATGCAGCACGTGTGAAGATTAAAGAACAAAACAAATATTTCCATTGCTTTTCAACTGCCTACAGGCTTTCGTTAAACCTTCATAAAAGAAAACTTTAGTACACATCCGTCACGGAAAAAGCGCATTTCCCTATATTCAGGATTCTGAATATTGCTAATAGCTTTGTCGTCTAGTTAATGAGTGGTGAGGTTCAAAAACGTTTGATCTCTGTCATTGCCAACAAAGAATATATAACAAAGTATTGAGATGAACTTTTTACCAAGTACTTATTTTCCACCATAATTTGCAATTTAAATTCTTTAAAAATCAGACAATGTGATTTTCGGGATTTTTTTTTTCTCATTGTGTCTCTCATAGTTGAAGTGTACCTATGATGAAAATTACAGGCCTCTCTCATCTTTTTAAGTGGGAGAACATGCACAATTGGTGGCTGACTAAATACTTTTTTGCCCCACTGTGTGTGTGTGTGTGTGTGTGTGTGTGTGTGTGTGTGTGTGTGTGTGTGTGTGTGTGTGTGTGTGTGTATATATATATATATATATATATATATATATATATATATATATATATATATATATGTATATATGTATATATATATATATATATATATATATATATATATATATATATATATATATATATATAAAACCGTCACTAGTATTTTATTATTTAATTTTATTTTATTATTTATTAGTGTTATTTTTATAACACTAATTAAATGTTAGTGAAGGGAGACAGTTGGAGAGCCACGTAATTTTTGTCAGACATGAGCCATAGGTTCCCGACCACTGATCTAGATGAACCTATATAATATGTATACATATAGCCCTTGTTATGAAATGGGTTTCTCTTATACTTAAGAAAGTAATCAGGATATAGTTCAGTGTTCCCTGTTTATTCTTTCCATTGTATACATGGGTGTGTGGAACAGCTTCGGTTATTTTAATAGATGTAGCTTTATGCTTCGAGTGCTTTTTGATATTTCATCCGGTACGATTTCATCATAGCCTGGCTATTTCAGAATTACATCTTCCACCGCAGCACTTTGGTCCAAATTACATGCTGTGTAACATATAAAATGGGGAAAAAAATAGCAGAAGTGCCTGAGAGTCTTACTGGGTTGAGAGGCTGAACTCAGGATGACAATGTGATTTAATTGCAGACGATACAAAATTTTGGGGCGGCTGCGCTTCGACGCGTCGTTCTCTCCCGGAAAGTCTCGGATTTCTGTCAATTGGCAAAAAACTCTGAATACTTTGCTCGGTTCTGTCTTGCGATTCCTTCAGTCGTCTGGTTTGTGGCGAGGCATGCGGAATGAACTGGAGTGTTTTCAATTCGATCTAATTCACTGGTTCATTTTGCAAGCATGTGTGTGCCTCTGTCTGTGTGTGAAGGCACTGTGAAATATTTAATGTCTGCCCTTGTTTTTTTAAAGGAATACTCCAACATTTTTCAAGCCTAATGTCTATTTTACACATCTGTAGTATATGTGTGATTCCCACAGACAACAATTCTGATGCTTCAGAATCAGAATTCTCGTTTTTAGAATTGTCTCTGATTTAGTTATCTGAGGAGTTTGCCTATCATCATTCGCTGCCTTTTTAATAAGTATTGTGAACTAATATATTAGGATGTTTCTGTGAACATATTCTTTTGCTTGTTAATTGATTTACCTCCATTTACCTTTTTCAAGCTAATATGGCTTGAAAACTTGGTCATGTGACAGTAATCATGTGACTACTTACCTGTCTATACTGATCATGGGCCAAAAGCATTAATTTTTTGTATTTTCTTTAACTGATATGTATAGAGCAGAGATGCCAAACGAGGGCCTGTGAGCCAAAGTTGCCCCATTGTGACCATATATATACATACACACAGTGGAACCCACTTATCTCGACCTCGCTTTGTCTAAGCATTTTTTATCGGTTATGTCGACTTTTTTATGTCGCCGAACCCTGAAATCTCGGGCACAAGGGGGGGAAAATTTGCCATTTAACGTCGGTTATCTCGATCGGCGCTGTGCAGCCGCAGAAGAACTCGAGAAAGTGGAAGCGCGGTGCTGAACAGCACACGGGAGAAAGTGGGATGAGCAGCAAAAGCATAGAATGAACACCGGCAGGATCGGGGGGGGATCCGCGATGGGCTTTGGGAATAAAAGCGCAGCCGGTGAGAGAGTGCCGGTGGGAAGACACGTACCGGGATACGCATGCGCGATAACAACGACCGCCGTGAACCAACATATACCAACAATAACGGACAGTGAGAGTGTGGAAGTTTAAATAGGAGCTGGTGATGATGATAAACGAGCACCATATGTGCGCGATTAAAGCCGGGAGCTTCAGAGAAAGCGGCCGAGAAAAGGGGGCGTGGCAGGTGGATTCCTGACAGATAAACATGTACTGTATGTATTTTTATAGCACGCCTTCATCAAACAAATCGCGGCAACGCTGTTGTGTAAAAAAAAAACCGCCCAAAACACGTGCATGCACATTCTCATTTATTAACGCACATCATGTACATAAAGAAATTTCAAGCACATTCAATTATTGCCGCCATATTGATTTTTGATTTTTTATCTCGATCATCGGTTATCTCGATGCTTTTTGGCGTCCCCCTAGGACATCGACATAACCGGGTTCCACATAACCGGGTTCCACTGTATATATATATATATATATATATATATATATATATATATATATATATATATATATATATATATATATATATATACAGTACAGACCAAAAGTTTGGACACACCTTCTCATTCAAAGAGTTTTCTTTATTTTCATGACTATGAAAATTGTAGATTCACACTGAAGGCATCAAAACTATGAATTAACACATGTGGAATTATATATGGAATATATACATAACAAAAAAGTGTGAAACAGCTGAAAAATGTCATATTCTAGGTTCTTCAAAGTAGCCACCTTTTGCTTTGATTACTGCTTTGCACACTCTTGGCATTCTCTTGATGAGCTTCAAGAGGTAGTCACCTGAAATGGTCTTCCAACAGTCTTGAAGGAGTTCCCCGAGAGATGCTTGGCACTTGTTGGCCCTTTTGCCTTCACTCTGCGGTCCAGCTCACCCCTAAACCATCTCGATTGGGTTCAGGTCCGGTGACTGTGGAGGCCAGGTCATCTGGCGCAGCACCCCATCACTCTCCTTCTTGGTCAAATAGCCCTTGATGCCTTCAGTGTGACTCTACAATTTTTATAGTCATGAAAATAAAGAAAACTCTTTGAATGAGAAGGTGTGTCCAAACTTTTGGTCTGTACTGTATATATGACAATAGGAACAATAAGGAAAAAATTGCCATTTGGAAGTTTAAAAAAAAATAAGGATTAGCTATATATCTCTTATTAGAAGTCACTCATTAGTTTTACAAGTCATTAAACTTATTGTACAATAAATTGTACTAGAAGTTTCACTAAACTATATCTTTTAAAATAAATCTGCATTAGTTAAGCAAATTAAAGCGTAATCATGGTGACTTTCATGCTAATATAATGTTCGGCAACATTTATTTTTGGCCCATGGCCCTCAAGCAAGTTTGATTTGCGCTTCATAGGAAAAAGTTTGGGGATATTAGGGCTTTTATAAAGGCTTTTTACATTTATTCCCTCCTGAGTGCCTCATATTTCTTGAACAATCCTCAAGTTGGACCTGAATAGTACCAGAGGGACATTATTTTCTGTTCTTGAGATATATAAGATATATATTTCTTGTCAAATATTTAATGAATTTGTCAATTCAACCTGCTAAACTGCTTTTTTTGACATGTATCTAGTCTAATTGTGTTTTTTTTTTTTATTGTTGATTAAAACCACAAAAAAACCCTTTAGGGCAACATCAGAAGAATTCCTTGGTTTTATTGCAAAGTTTGTTAAACCAAGAAAATGTAACATGAAATGTATCACAAATGTTATAAAAGATTTGCTTAAATTTTTTTAGGGAGAAAAAGGTTAAGATCTTATGCTAGATACCAACAAAACCAAATGGATTCCAGTAAACTATCTGACACTGTTTCCATTCAAAGTCAAAATTCTTGCAATATTTGTATTCTTTTCCAATTCCTACAGTTGTCTGGAAAATATCTCAGGAATACATAATATGAAGATGGTGGTACCCCAATAAGAAAAAAATTATTTGTATTCTCAGGAAAAAGAGGCCTCTCTACTTATCTGTCAATCATGCTACAGAAATTTGTAATCTATACAATACAAGGATCATAACCAATATATCTTTTTGAAGACATGGCATCAGAGGAAATCCTAAATAAAGCAGTTGGATGTATGTAAACTTGTTATTTATTTATTTTTATTTAAGAATTTAACTAGCCTGACTACACAATTAATAGTAAAATGGTACAATGTACAAATCGATTTAAAAGGATGTTTAGTGTAATCTAGTGTTGGATGAGAGTTGAGACCAACTTGGGAAATTGATGTGACACTATTTAGGACATGTACATGTACACAAGAGTATTTCTTAGAAAGGGCAAAAAAGGCAAAAATTCCTTTGCAATATAAATACAATACATTCTCTCCAGGTGTATTCTGTAACTATTGTATAAACTGGAATTGTGTAATGATTTCCAATTGCTGCTGTTGCAGCAAATGTTGTCATGTATTGAGCCAGTCCTGGATGAAACGAAAGATTACAGTCCAAACATTGAGTAACCCTATATTTTCTTTTGTAATTATTCTTTTTTCTTTTCTTCACAGAAATTTATACTATACAGGGAAACTCTCATGGACACCCATGTTATCTGCCTTTCCTATATGACGGCCAGTGGTTCCACAGTTGCACCAGTGTGGGGAGAGAGGACGGCCATCTTTGGTGTGCCACTACGCATGACTATGGCAAAGATGAACGCTGGGGATTCTGCCCTGTAAAGAGTGAGTGCTCTCTGCTGATGCTATTCATTCTGAAATAATATTACACAGTTGTTCAGAGATTTTCACTTTACTTTGACCTTACTTTGACATGCTCCAAACAAATAATCTTTATTTTTATACTGCATTAAAATCAAATGCCATTTATATAAAATGCCCGACTACTGTAGAAAAGTTGTGTATTGCTCTGCAATGACTGTAATTGTAATTACTGGATTTTTCTTCCAGTATTAACACAAGAATCTTTGTTACACACAACATTAAAACATGTACAAAACTTCTGTGATTTGGCAATTGTTTTTTGTCTTTCATTTTAAGCATCCCTTCTGGTTATAAAACACCAAACACTGAGCTAAAACAAACACAGACAAAACTGTGTATAATTCTTCCTGTTTAACACCTCGACTGTTTCCATTTTCATGGCTCAGACATACCAAATCTTACCAACTGGCATGCTAGTAGTTTTTAGCTCAGTGAGGACATACCTGCTTTGTTTCTTTTTTTCTCCAGGTGCAGACTGTGAGACATTTTGGGACACAGACTCTCTGATGGATAACTGCTACCAGTTTAATTTCCAGGCCACTCTGTCATGGGAGGAAGCTCACACCAGCTGCAAACAGCAGGGGGCAGAACTGCTGAGTATCACCAAGGTGGAGGAACAGAGCTACATCAATGGTGAGAGAGTTTGGGGGATATGATAATAATAATAATAATAATGAAGACATCATTTAACTTCAGAAACTCTAGGAACATTTTCATTTCTTCTGTAGAAAAAAGGGCTGATTTTTGGCTCTGGTTGAGCATATTGACAAAGAAAAAATTACTTTTGTGTTCCCACTATGTCAAAATATTTGCTTCATCTGTTTCGAGTCCATTGTCCTATGCAGAATTGGTAGTGTGAACCATCACTATCAAATAAAACATAACTATGACTAGCCATACACTCAATTAATGATCAAGTATTAAATGGTTGACATTAGGTGCGTGTGTGGACCTTTGTAAGCAAAAAACCTGAAAGAAATTGGACCTTTAGTTGAATAGCCCTCCCCTAAATGTTTACTTCCTTATTAGTCTCTGAACATTGGTGGAAATATGGCTTATTAACACTGTATATATACGAGGTGGTATCAAAAAGTTTCAAGACTATTTCTGTTTACAATAAAGTACTTTATTTATCTACATTTACACACTATCAACTTCAAAATAGTTCCATTGCACAGCAGTACAGCATTCCCATCGTTCCTGCCACTTCTGGAATGTGTCCTGGAAATCTTCTTTTCTAAACTTGCCAAGCATCTTCTGCTATTCGTGCACTGGTGTCAAAACGGGAAACTTTGAACAGAATGTTCATCTTCCGGAAGAGGGCGAAGTTAACAGGAGCCAAATCTAGCAAGTATGGTGGATGCGGAAGTAAGATCATGTTGTTTCTGGCGAGAAACTCACATGTGAGGAGAGCTCAGTGCTAGGGTGCGCACGTGGTCAGAATAGCAGACGTGGTAACGCACCAGTTGCACAGCTCCTGATGTACACAAGACGATGTCTTTTTGGAACACTGACTTATGACGGTTGGTGCTCCCTGTGACTGTGTGTGCAGCCTTGTGCTGCCATCTGTTGGCGGGTTACAAAATGAGTCTCGAAACTTTATGATACCGCCTAGTACTATACGCAAAAGTAGTGTGTACAAAAGCAAGTCATTTGTTTAAGAATACCTGTTTGCATTAAATATATATATTGTGTTTCTGTATGTGTTTGATATATTTCTGCAGGATTCCTAACTGGTTACAGCTCCACTCTGTGGATGGGTATGAATGACTTGGACCTTAACGGAGGATGGCAGTGGTCTGATTCGGCCCCTCTTAAATACCTCAACTGGGAGACAGGTGAGCGGAATACCGCCCATTAGAACAAGCTTATAAATCTTAATGCATCTTAATATCTCTAGAATGGAACAATGGCACGATTTATTTACTATTTACTGGGAATTTTAAAAGCCACTGCTGACTCACTGTGATTTCAAATGATCGGTGTGAATCTCTCCCTTTTTATTTGCCGTCTGAGAGACTGCAGGTAATAGTCTGGATCTGGCAAAACTGATTTGAACAATGCGTGTGTGTTTATGTTGTAGACCAGCCAAACCACGAGAGCGATCAGAACTGCGGTGTGATCCGCACAGAGAGCTCAGGGCGCTGGCAGAACAGAGACTGCTCCATGGCGCTGCCTTACATCTGCAAGAAACGGCCCAATGCCACCCTTGACCCTTTTAGCACAGGTTTGTGTTTCTACAATTTTTTTTCCTCCCTCATTTAGCTAATGGCTGAATTTTAGAGGCTACACTTTTCTATCAAAGAACAATTAGCAACTAGCAAGAGCGAAGGTTGTCATGTGCATGCTCTGAGGCACGACTCATGCAATGTCAGGGGTGGCACACATCCAGTATGAGGAATTTTTTTTCACTTTTGCATCCGTTAGTTTTAGTCATCCATGATTGGTAAATGTGTGTGTGATTTATAAGTGTTCCTCTGCATTCATGGTGATCTCTATTTTCACTTGTTTGTATGTTTTTAGACTCGTGGACAGACGACGGACGCTACCAGTGTGACGTCGGCTGGCAAAATTTCCAGGCGGGCTGCTACAGACTGAACTCGGACAAGCTGGATTGGAATCATGCTCAGAAATCCTGCCAGAAGATGGACGCTCATTTAGTCAGCATCCACACACTCCCTGAGCTGGAGTTTATTAATATGTACATGAAAAGAGGTGCATGAACATACACACATGCTAATACAATGATTTTCAAATGATTCAGTTGTATTTACCACTCGATTGTTCCTTGGTTTTTCAGATGTAGAAGAGCTGTGGATCGGATTGCATGATATCGCCATGCAGATGAATTTCGAGTGGTCAGACCGCACGCCCGTTATCTTTACATTCTGGCACCCGTTCGAGCCCAACAACTTTCTAAATACACAGGAGGACTGTGTCATCATGTGGGGTCCTGTAAGTGTCAGTAAGAAATGTTATTAAAATGTGTCAATAAGCACTGACAAAAAAAAAAACTCGTGCAAATGTGCTAAAACTGTTACATTTATAGGTTTTGTAACAAACAGTCTTTTCATAGCTGTTCTTTAAGAGTTTCTCATTCTGACCAGCAATTACAGTCTAGCACATTATGTTGTAAAATCCTTTGAATAATTTATACCCCCATGTTTTAACAATGCTGTCTGAAAACAACCAGAAAATTGGATTTTTCTTTTAGATGACTCTATCACTGAAAAAGTCTCAGATGCTTTCAACAGAAATGTGTTCAACATACTTTCTTTTTAATTATTTTTAATATATATTAACAACTTCTGCATTCTAATTACGTCTTTTTTTCTATACATCATTTCCAATGTATCCAATGTTCGTGTATATAGTTCACACAAACACCTAAAATGTAATTAAGAACAGCAAACTCAGGTTGAATAGGGCCTACTTTTTAATCAATACATTAATCATGGCATAGACTTCACAGGATTTTGAAAACATTCCTTTGAGATGTTGACATAATTACATCACGCATCATGTAGAACGCTGATCTCATTTTAATGGTTGACTTAACTTTTGGACTGAAAGAAGTGGAAGCCAGTGATGTCTCAAAATTTGATGTATTTCACATTCTGAGATGCTTTTCTGCACACAACAGATGTTCAGAGTGGTTATCTGAGATACTGTAGCTTTTCTGTCAGTTCGAAACATTCCCCTTTGTCCGTTCTTATAAAAAAGACATTTCTGTACAGAAAACTGCTTACTAGAAGCTTTTTTTTATGTTGCTGAGTAAACTGTACAGACTCTTATATGTGAAAATCCCAGGAGATCAGCAGTTATTGGAATACTCAAACCAGCCCATTTGGCACCAACAATCACGTTCCGATCCCCCCCCCCCCCCTTGCCCTATTCTTATTTGCACATTACCAGAAGCTGCTGGCCGGTATATGCATGAATGTGAATTGCATGAATTAATAAGTATAAGTGTATAAATATAAATAAGTATAATAAATTAAGTGTCTGTAGACAAATACTACAAATGCTTTAGAAAAAGATTATGTATTGAAGTATTCCTATAGAGGGTCTTGTTTTTTAGTCATTTGAGTGGCTCATTGCTCATCAGCAGCTCATTGAAGGCAGCTGGATGCAATACTGTGCCAAATTGCGCAATAGATGACTCTGTTAGAGTCTTTAGTCGGTAGTTCAAAGGTCAAATGATACTTCTGGGGTGCCAAATGTCTGTTTGGCTAAAAAAACATGATGAAACATTGTAAAACTGTAATAAGGGTTTTGAAGTGCAGTTCGAACTCTACAGGCGTGTTTGGTGAATCTTGGAGATGCTACGTGGCATAGAGTTGTGCACTGTAAATACTGCAGGAATCTGACAATGTATAAACCATAAACAGAGGTTTAAAATTGTTACTGCCCTGTGTAACTGCTTTGTTGTGTGTGTGTGTGTGTGTGTGTGTGTGTGTGTGTGTGTGTGTGTGTGTGTGTGTGTGTGTGTGTGTGTGTGTGTGTGTGTGTGTGTGTGTGTGTGTGTGTGTGTGTGTGTAGGAAGGCCGCTGGAATGATAGCCCCTGCAATACCACTTTACCTTCCATCTGTAAAAAAGCAGCAAAGAAGACAGATGGACCTATTCAAGACCATGGATGCAGACAGGTACTGCAAAATTCTTTATCTTTCATCAGTCTTTTTAATGTATCAATTTTTTTTTCTTGCTGTGGCTGTAATAGTGTAGCTTTTCTATTTTCCTATTTCTTTTTCTTTCTTTCTCACTCACTCCCTCTTTTTGCTGAAATAAAGGATCTTTTCATAGCTTCTGCTGTGTCATACTGCTGAAACTCCAGATGTAGTCAGTCAGCAAAAATGTGGCAAATACATATTGTAAATATTGTAGTCGGTCTCACACACACACACACACACACACACACACACACACACACACACACACACACACACACACACACACACACACACACACACACACACACTACATCCAGCCTCTTAACCCACAACCACATGCCTTGGTGTGGAGGTCAGACAAACCACACACACACACACACACACACACACACACACACACACACACACACACACACACACACACACACACACACAAGCTTGAAGTTTTTTCATACATCTGCTAAACCTATTTCTTTCTCTGACTTCATTTCTCTCTATTTCTCTTTCATATCCTTTTTTTTTTCTGTCCAGTCAACCCTCCTACTATCACGCTTCCCTTAATTCCAACTTCATTTCAATTATCATCATCTTGAAAAATATGATCTCATATTCTTATATAATAGTTTAATGCTATAATTTTATAGGCTAAAACATTCTCTTCGTATGAGCGTCTCAGTTTCCTGCTCCCGCATGGATTTTGCTGAACTGCAATATGAACTTAAATCAAAAGAGCTCCGGTCAGTAGTTCAACGGTCAGAGGCTTCTTCTAGGCTACTAGTCCAATCTTCAAACATGATGCAACGGTGTGTTATGTGTTATGACTCCGAGGCAGGGATAATACCATTGCCATTTAAAATATTAAAAAAAGTATGTTATATGCATAAAAGAATGAAACCAATTTATGGAAATAAGTAGAAAATCAAGACGGCTCTAATTTAAATTAAACATGAATGACATGATTTACAATGCTTTTGCAACTGCACATGACATAAAATATGAAGTACTGTCGGCCAAATTCAAACGAAAAATGGCAAGACATTGCGGCATTACAAATTCGAATGCACTTCCCGCATTTTAAATGGAGCCGTTGAGTCATAAGGCACAAGTCCAAGTCATGAGTGTTAAAGTCAAGGGCATTAAAATGTGTAACTCGGGCTCGCCTTCTATCCAAGTCACTTGACTCAAGTTCGCAATTACTGTCAGCTGTGCGTTTACTAATTTTGTGTTTGTTTTTCTACTTATTTGATTTAGTTTTGTAATCATGCTTTGTGAGATCATCTGCATTGGAAGTTATTCAGGGTTATGAATATACATCCTGTCCCTGATGTAATGTATGGCAGGCAGCTGGAGGTAATTGTCTTTGTTGAAACTTCTGTCTCTCTGTTTCCTTTCCTGCTTTATTTTTTTTAACTTTTCTACAGGGATGGAAATGGCACAGTCCTGCCTGTTTCTGGGTTGGAGAGGAGTCTGTAACTTTCAATAGTGCTAGAAGAGTGTGTGCTAACTACAATGCCACATTAGCCGTCATCAACAACAGGTAAAGCTATACCCTATATCAGTACCTGACTTTAACACCCCTATGCTTGAATGAGCACAAAACTCCACAAGCACACTCCAAAATCAAGCAGGAACATCTTCCCTGAAGAGTGGAGATTGACATAACAGCAAATGGGGACTAAATGTGGAATGGAATGTTCAAAAAGCACATATGAATATGAGTATGAATAATGTTCAGATGTCCACAAACGTTTGTCCATAAAGTGTATGTATGTATACACTTTCTCTCTTTCAACATTTTCTCACATGCAAAGTGAGATCCCAGTCTTTATATACACCTTTAGTAGCATATTTATGTGTATATGTTTACTTTTTTAACCCACATTGAATTAATATTTGATGCATTTGCAGTATTGAGAGGCCACTAAATAATATGTGCATGTTTGGCTGAAGGTTCGAGCAAGCGTTTGTGAATAGCTTGGTGTTTGGCCGTTCAGACGATTATTTCTGGCTGGGGCTGCATAATGAGAACAGCACTGGCCCTTTCCGCTGGATCACTGGAGTACAACTGACCTACACCAACTGGAACAGAGACCAGCCAGGTATGCGCACACACACACACACACACACACACACCCACACACACACACACTCATGGCGACTAAACCTTTCCATTTCCACACCACTTTGCATGTCCAACAAATATTTCTGTCCAGTTAAATAAATCATACTGACATTGTGTCACTTTTCATGCTTCAGAAAATTTGGCCAGACTTACCAGTTATATAATATTTAGATTGGTTAGTGATGTTTATTACCCATATTTATTCATTTATGACGTTCGACAGTAAACTCCCATGTGAATTTTTGCATTTTTTACTATTTAAATTATGATCTGCTTATCAATTATATGAATTTCATTGTTTTTCTGTACTAAGGAACGAGAAAAAAATGTGTTTACTGGGAACTCAAGGTCAGTTTTAGTGCAGTTATTAATATAACTTCCTTCAATTTAAAACTACAAGCCCTACAATCATGAATCTTTTTTTAATAAGATAGGAATAAAAAGAAATTCCTACAAAGCTGCTCATGTGTAGTTTTATCCAGTTTCCAACACTGGATGAAAACAGTGAAATCTTTTTTCCAGGTTATATTGAATCCAGGTAGACGCAGAAGCACTTGTTTGTTTACTGAGAAATTCTTTCCTCAGAAATGTTCCATCCCTGAAGGGAGGAATTATACAAAATTTACAAATATATCTGAATAAATAATTAGTTAAAATATATATTAATAAATTATGACTTCATATAATAATGTGTCAAAATTGTGCACCCATGATGTAAGAGATTATGGTAAACTGGTGTAATGTGGCGTAATGTTTTTGTAAAATATCCTGATGACTTGTCCATCCTTCTCATGGTCCTTGTGGTATTTATTTTCCATCTTTTTAGCCCTTCTTAAAGGTGGATGCGTAGCCATGGCAACGGGCCATGCTACGGGCCTGTGGGAGGTGAAGGACTGTGCAAGTGCGCGCTCAAAGTACATTTGCAGGCAGGACAAGGGCTCTTCATATTCTCCAATCCCCCCTAAACCCCAGCCCACACCCCCTCTTACAGGGTCCTGCCCCCCTGAGTGGAAGAGCTCTAACAATTTGCATCACTGCTATAAGGTGGGTTTTGGTTTGTGGATGTGTATGAGTATACACTTTCTGTCTCTTTAAATAGGAACATGCTCACAGCGATCACATTTTTTCCATTCTTACATCTGATGTGAACATTACCTGAAGCTCTCGGCCTTGATCTGAATGATTATTTGCGTGGTGCTGCTGCCGCATGATTGGATGATTGGATAACTGCATCCAATCATCCCAATCATGAGCCGGTGTACAGGTGTTCCTCTTAAAAAGGACTAATTTTAGGAACCTTTATGGATTTGTGACTTGAACTTTGTATGTGTGCTGAAACACATAGGTCTTTCATGCCGGTGACCTAGAGAAGAAGCTCACGTGGATCCAGGCTCATATGTTTTGTCGGAAACATGGTGCTGAGCTGGTTAGCTTTGGCACCCCAGATGAGGAAAACTTTCTGTTTCAGGTCCTCCATGAGACCTTCGGGTGAGTATTTTCATTTTTGTGCATGTCTGGTGCTGGATGAGATACCGATTATAGAAATGCATAGCTGTGACTGTCTTGGTTTGGTTGTATGCACAGAGAGGAGGAGGATCATGAGCAACACTGGATCTGGATAGGTATATCTCGCCGAATCAGTGACAGCTGGACATGGAGTGATGGAACAGCTGTAAGTAAGACACATGCTGTATGCTTTCAGTTTCTATTCTTCATATAGAAATGTAACATTAGTAGAAAACATTATATCACCCACTATCATCCATCATCATATAAGCATTATACAAGCATTCACACATGGAAAACCCAAACAGAAAAAGCTAGTATTAGGATTTATTAAAAAAGGATCCATCTTTTTTTCTCTGTCATATGTGCCTATCAGGTGTCGTATCAGAACTTTGGTAGGGGTCCATACAGCTCAGCTCTGTGTGGAGCAGCTAATGTGGCAGACGTGAACTGGGTAAAGGCTGACTGTAATTCTGAATTAGACTGGATCTGCAAAATACCAAAAGGTACTGTTTTTATTAATCACTCTCTATCTCTCACACACCTCCCAAATGTGTCTAATAGTTTGCTTTTGTTTATACAGGGAATGTTGAGGTAGAGCCTGAGCCAACCGAAGGTCTGTATGTATTTATTCTGTGTATGCTACTGAATGCTTGTGTGTATGTCTCTGGAATTGATACACAGCTTGTGATAGAATATTGAGTAAAAAAGAATCGGTTCCCATGCAAATTGATTAGGTTTATGTGTAAAAGTGTTTTGGGGAGCCAAAAAGCAAGCCTTCCAGTTGGTTTATATGCCATAGCCATACATCTGGGACTCAGGTACAAAGGCCTGACAGGACTGATGGGTATAGAGGTCATGTCATCCATGCTGGGACTGACAGTGGCCACACATTTTTATAGTAGAACTAGCAGAGAACACACTTCCTTCATTTTGACTGACAGATACAAAGGCCACAATTCTTTCACCACCTTCCTACTTGGTATTGACATATTTAGAGACCATTATGAATGAGGACGTAGTAGTGACTCCAGTTTACTGAAAACCAAGCAGTTTTATGAAAAAATATGGAAAATAGAAAAAATAATTTAAATATATACAGGGTTATTTAAAAAGAATGAACCGATTTATTACGCAATATAACAACTGAACATTTCTGGAAGAACGATGCGACGACATCACCCCTGTGGCAGCCATTCAAAACTTTACTCATACAAATGGTCACTGACTCATTCCATGACGATGCTTGAGACCTGAAGCAATGTGTCATGATATTGGGTTATTCTTTTTAAATAACCCTGTATTTCCTTTGTGTGTTTGTGTGTGCGTGTATGGGTTTAGACTCTGGGCTGGACTGGGTTGATTTCCAGGAAGCTCAGTACAAGCTGTTTGAGCATCGCTCCACATGGGGGCAGGCCCAGAGAATCTGTTCCTGGTTTGGTGCCTCTCTCGCCTCCATCCATTCTGCCAGTGAGAAACAGTTCCTGGCTGGCACTTTGCGCAAGGTAAACACTCATTGCACATTCATGACACATGAGTCATTAGGTATACTCACATCCTATAATACACATTACAAAATATAAAGTGTGATTAAATGTAGCCAAGACTTGAGTTATAATACAGTTTTTTCCTTTATTTGTATAACTTCCTGTTTGTGCATCCTTTCGCCTATCCTTATCTTCCCCCAGATGCCGAGGATTGAGAGTGATTCCTGGTGGATTGGATTGCACACGTTTGAGAATGATGGACGATTCCGGTGGTCTGATCACTCTGTGCTCAACTATGTGTCCTGGGGACTTGGCCAGCCTCGCCCTCTTACTAGAGACCGCAAGTGTGTCCACATATCTGCGTCTAAAGGTTTGACAATGCACATCCCTTTTTTTTTCCCCTCACTCTCTCTAAAAATCTGTTTCTCATTCTGTGTGCTTACCCACATACTTTTCATGATGATTAAAGCCTATGCCTCTTTCTCTCTCTCGCTCTTTCATTCTTTCTCTTTTTTCTTTTGTCTCTCTCAGGGGAATGGGCAGATAAAAAGTGTCATTTAGATATGCCCTATGTGTGTAAGAGAGTAAATGTCACAGGCACACCTCCTCCTACTCCAGCTCCTCCACTCATCCCAGCAGGCTGTCCTGATGGCTGGAGTCCATTCCTGCGCAAGGTGAACCAAAATAAAAATACTATACCTCATTCCATAGGTTTTAAACAAGCATTAGTGGTACCTCTAGCATAGTTATTGGTATCTCTATTATAATATTAGTCTGGAATACCGTCTCTGATAATGATTCAATACCCAGGAGGTCAGGAGAGCTCATTTGGCATTGCTGTCACTTTGTGAGGGGGTGGGGGGATATGCCTTAATTCTGTTCACCTTAGTCATTTAGGATGAGGTTAGCAATAGCATTGTTCAGCAACAAACACCTATGTTTTAGCAACAAGGTGGCAAGGTCTGTCTTGAAGGAAGCATGGTTAGTCTAAACTCTTTAGAGCTATTGTTTTGTCAGAGGAGAGAATGTGGAAAACATTGGGAATTGGCAAATTTGTGTGAAAATGGTAGATCTTGAGCTTTTTTGACAATAATGGCTGTATGTTGAGGTATTTTCAGAGGACAGAAAATATATACTGCTATTCAAGCTGCACATTGACTACTTTAAAATAGATCCAAGTTTCATTTCTATAGTATTGTCCCTTAAGAAGAGATACTTAAAATGGTTGCTGAAATATGAGGGGTGTACACACTTTTAGGAGATACTGTATGTTTATATATATATATATATATATATATATATATATATATATATATATATATATATATATATATATACACCGTATTTTTCGGACTATAAGCTGCTACTTTTTTCCCACATTTTGAACCCCGCGGCTTAAACGACGAAGTGGCTAACTTATGAATTTTTCCTGGGTTTTTCCCGGTTTCAGAAACTTCAAGCCAAAAAACTGAACCCCATAACATTAGACCAATGAAATTTCCGAACGGAAACGAAAAAACGCACCTCACCTGTGTTCTGAGCTGCACGGCTTCGGGAGAAAAAACTTCCATCGGGTGATTTTTAAACGCACGACGATGCCAAAAGATAAACTCCCTAGAGAAATAGTTGTGAAACAGAAATCATATAAGCACAGACCTGTTTCCAAAACTAGTGCTTTTTAATTTTTCTTGGCAACAGCGTTACGGGTTAGTAAAAGAAACTTAGAAATGAGCATCAGAAAATAACACATAATCCTCAGTCTTACACACACGCAGTAATACTGGAAGAATGCAGTGGCATGCTATTCCCAAAATACCGCTCTGCTCCTAAAGGAAGCGCAACATATTTCACCCGTTACACCGTGTGTAACGTGTCTTTCGTTAAAGCCTGTGTAAAGTACATTAGTGTAGACAGGTGCGGCTTATTTATTTTAAAAATAAAAATATTTGTAAAATTCAGTGGGTGCGGCTTATATATGGGTGTGCTTTATAGTCCGGAAATTACGGTATATATATATATATATATATATATATATATATATATATATATATATATATATATATATATATATATATATATATATACATACAGTGAGGAAAATAAGTTTTTGAACACCCTGCCATTTTGCAAGTTCTCCCACTTAGAAATCATGGAAGGGTCTGAAATTGTCATCGTAGGTGCATGTCCACTGTGAGAGACATAATCTAAAAAAAAAAATCCAGAAATCACAATGTATGATTTTGTAACTATTTATTTGTATAATACAGCTGCAAATAAGTATTTGAACACCTGAGAAAGTCAAAGTTAATATTTGGTACAGTAGCCTTTGTTTGCAATTACAGAGGTCAAACGTTTCCTGTAGTTTTTCACCAGGTTTGCACACACTGCAGGAGGGATTTTGGCCCACTCCTCCACACAGATCTTCTCTAGATCAGTCAGGTTTCTGGCCTGTCACTGAGAAACACGGAGTTTGAGCTCCCTCCAAAGATTCTCTATTGGGTTTAGGTCTGGAGACTGGCTAGGCCACGCCAGAACCTTGATATGCTTCTTACAGAGCCACTCCTTGGTTATCCTGGCTGTGTGCTTCGGGTCATTGTCATGTTGGAAGACCCAGCCTCGACCCATCTTCAATGCTCTAACTGAGGGAAGGAGGTTGTTCCCCAAAATCTCGCAATACATGGCTCCGGTCAGCCTCTCCCTAATACAGTGCAGTCGCCCTGTCCCATGTGCAGAAAAACACCCCCAAAGCATGATGCTACCACCCCCATGCTTCACAGTAGGGATGGTGTTCTTGGGATGGTACTCATCATTCTTCTTCCTCCAAACACGTTTAGTGAAATTATGACACAAAAGTTCTATTTTGGTCTCATCTGACCACATGACTTTCTCCCATGACTGCTCTGGATAATCCAAATGGTCATTGGCAAACTTAAGACATGCCTGGACATGTGCTGGTTTAAGCAGGGGAACCTTCCGTGCCATGCATGATTTCAAACCATGATGTCTTAGTGTATTACCAACAGTAACCTTGGAAACAGTGGTCCCAGCTCTTTTCAGGTCATTGACCAGCTCCTCCCGTGTAGTTCTGGGCTGATTTCTCACCTTCCAAAGGACTATTAAGTCCCACGAGTTGAGATCTTGCATGGAGCCCCAGTCCGAGGGAGATTGACAGTCATGTTTAGCTTCTTCCATTTTCTAATGATTGCTCCAACAGTGGACCTTTTTTCACCAAGCTGCTTGGCAATTTCCCCGTAGCCCTTTCCAGCCTTGTGGAGGTGTACAATTTTGTCTCTAGTGTCTTTGGACAGCTCTTTGGTCTTGGCCATGTTAGTAGTTGGATTCTTACTGATTGTATGGGGTGGACAGGTGTCTTTATGCAGCTAACAACCTCAAACAGGTGCATCTAATTTAGGATAATAAATGTAGTGGAGGTGGACATTTTAAAGGCAGACTAACAGGTCTTTGAGGGTCAGAATTCTAGCTGATAGACAGGTGTTCAAATACTTATTTGCAGCTGTATCATACAAATAAATAGTTTAAAAATCATATATTGTGATTTCTGGATTTTCTTTTTTAGATTATGTCTCTCACAGTGGACATGCACCTACGATGACAATTTCAGACCCTTTCATGATTTCTAAGTGGGAGAACTTGCAAAATAGCAGGGTGTTCAAATACTTATTTTACTCACTGTATGTATATATATATATACACACACACACACACACACACACACACACACACACACACACACACACACACACACACACACACACAAATCTAATATACAGCCTTCGCTCTCCAATATAATATATCCCAACAACTAACAGGTGCCATGATGAGATTATCAGTTATACACTTTACCAGTCATTTATATACTGTATGCAAGTTGATGCCAGTTATCTTTAATAGTGTTATAAGGTGTTTGGGAAAGAGAACACACAGCGTGCCACATGGTCTAATGCCCAACTGACATGCAAGACTCAAGATGCAACCCTGGCCACAGTCCCCACTGACATTGAACAAGGTATACACATATGCACTCACACACATACTCATACTCATGTCAAATCTATTTCAATATGTAATCACATCTGTAAAGCAAAGTAAAGTAGGAGTCAGATTATTTTACAACACCATCACACCCTGTTGAAGCTTTTCGTTTGTTTCGACTTTAGCATTGCTCTGTATGGAACACCTAATCTTGTCTAATATTAGAAGAGCTTCGTGCAAACTCGTTTATGTGTGAAGCAGGCAGATGTCTGGCTTTAATGCTGAAGAGAGTGTAGAGCTTACATAGATTGTTTCAAAGCTCATGCTGCCTTCTTGTTCATGTACATGGTTATAATGAAATCTAAACACTATCTTAAATACACCCTTGTGGATCCCCTGAAACTGATCTTTCTGTAACAGAGATTATTGTACTGTTAGCAAACTCTGTAATACCATCCTTATTGTTTCTGCTCCTCTGTTTTGTAGCATTTCTGGTGACTTTGCTGCCCAACTCGAGTTTTCATCTGTGGTTGGGGCTTACCTCAGATTCTCAGGGACACTTCAAGTGGGCGGAGTCTGGTTTACTTAGCTATACAAACTGGGGCCCTGGGGAGCCAGTCAACAACAGTGGACAAAACAATAATCCGGTGTGAAAACCTATTATCTAAAATCTATAAACTAATTATAATACAACACACGGTTTTAGTGTTTGAACAAGATCTGATTGGTTACTGTGTCGCTCAATTGTGCTGATAAAGATATTGTGAAATCTTATTCATTATAATAATATTTATATATTCATAATATTCATAATATTGTGAGTTCATATTCATTACTTATAACAACTGTTTTAGGATCTTTATACTTAATGAATTATTATAGCACTTAGTCTGTTTTCTTTGTAACCATTGCTGGACAATTAAACCCAAAGATCTGTTGCTTCCTGTTTGGACTAGTTAAAAAAAATTTATGTACAGTACAAACATTGCCATTTTTACTTTCCTTATTGTTTTTGGTTCTTTGCTCATCAATATATTGATTCAAATTTCCTCATTTCCACATATGTAATACTTTGACTGTTTTAAAATTCTTTTGCTAACTCCAACTGTTTTCATGTGTGTTTTGTTAGACCAATTGTGTGGTGCTACTACACACTAGTCCTCACAGAACTACGGGAATGTGGGCATCGAGGGGATGTGAATCGGAGAAACATGGCTACATCTGCATGAAATACAAAGGTAAGTCTTACACAAGTGCCAAATGTATTTGTTCATATGTTTTTTGTTATTAGATGTAGCATATTAGATGTAGTTGTGTTGGTTTAATAATCATGATAAATAGGATACATATGTTGAGGCCTTTAATATGTAAAGAATCTGTGTTCATCTGTTTTGTGCCAGACCCTTCTTTTTCCCCTGGTGTGGACCCTCTTCCCCCTGTTGCTGAGGGGCAGCTAGAGTTTAAGGGCAAACAGTACCGTGTGTTACAGGCACGGCTAGACTGGTTGGGAGCTCTGCATGTGTGCGAGTCTGTTAATGGTAGTCTGGCTTTGATACGAGACCCACAGCAGCAGGCGTACCTTACACTTCTACTCAATGCACTCCACAGGCCTGCCTGGATTGCACTACACAGTGATGGGGTGAGTGGGTGTGTATGTCTGTGTTTGAACGCTTTTTGGTTTGCAAATGCCATGCTACATGTTTAAATGTCAAGCCAAATGTGTAAATGACACTTTGTGTCTCTAGGGCCGTGGATACAGATGGCTGGGAGAGGAGGAAGTTACTTTTAGCAACTGGCGTGATGGAGAGCCCAATCTGATGTCTGGGTGTGGTCACATGAACACTAATGGCCAATGGACTATGTCATCCTGTAATACCAAACTAGATGCAACCATCTGTGAAATGAATACAGGTGTGTGTGCTACAATATATGACTAAACAAGAGCAGCAGCTTCCAAAGTAGCATAGAGATTAGACTTCATTTAGCTAGTTTAGAACACAAAGAACACTCAACTTGTGATCTTTCTCTCAGAGCGAGTAGTCGAACACAGGTGGATGGATCCGGGTCACTGCCTTCAGACAGTCGGAGATTGGTCCTGGGTTCCATTCAGAAACTACTGTTATGCATTTAACCTGAACCAGCTACGGCTACAGCATGAGGCCGAGCACAGCTGCAAGAAAGGTAATGCATGCAAAATCTATAAAGGTTAACGGTTTTACCTGCCAAGGACCCTCTCAGTAGCAATCCTAATTAGAGAGGTAAATACAAAGGATTGCTGAGGAGTTTTGATTTATTTTTTATAGCAACTGTACCACCTGATGATAGTTTGGCTGCAAGAATAATAAACAATATCATAATGCATTTGTTCTAATGCATAAATAGCTAGTGCTTGTGTGGTGGATAAGCTAGATAATGTTTGTTTTAGATAATGTACTACAAACCAGGGGAAAATGGTTATTTAACAAAGGAAAACATGTAGGAATTGATGTGTTTTAAAGCTTTATGTATGGAGAATTTGTTCAACATTTATAGAAGGAGTCTCTGTTGTCAATACATTGTAACAGTCATGGGTAAAGCTGATTGTTCAACATTTTCTCAAGTGAGTCTTCAGGACAGATTGCATTGCTTATGTCTGTAATTACTTCCTTCTTAATTTCAGTGGTGGACAGTAAAACAGTAAGTGTATTTGTTACTGTATTTAAGTAGCTTTTTCTAGTATCTGTACTGTATTAAAGTATTTCCATTTGGGAAGACTTTAACTTCACAACACTTCAAAGTCAAATATAATTTTTTTTTTTTCTCAACAACATTTTGTAAAAAACAGTCATTTCTTTTTATTTATGTGTGGATAAAATATAACTGGTCAAGCACGCAGCAAGCCACCAATCAGGGTAGAGTTTCAATTAGTTTTAAACTTGTTTTGATCTATTCAGCACGAATGCATGTTCAGCACCAGGTCAACGGCAAACAGATCATTATTGAGAATAATAAATGATGGAAAAAACTCCTGACTCGAACTTGCCCCAACACCCGTGGTCTTATTTAAGCAAAGTTTTAGGCTCACTATCATTTCAATAGATATCAATCGGTGCAAATAGTGTCATTCTATTAATGGATCGGTGTGCTAAGAGTAATATTAGTGTTTTTTCACATAAACTTTGTTGATTATGCAGAGAGTCTTGTAAGATTCTAGCCATGATAAATCATAGTATTTTGGATACTTAAGTAAATTTGAAGACGAAAACGTTTGTACTTTTATTTAAGTGAAAGTTCAAAGGGAGCACTTCTAGTGTATCTCTACTTTTACTCAAGCGCATGGGTTTGTGTCTGCCTAATTTACATATTCGCCAATTCTGTAGTCTATAGCACTAATACTGTATTAGCTGGAAAATAAGTAAAGCCAAGTACAGAAAATCAACTCATTTGCAGTGTACGTACATTGTACACATATTCATATATGGAAAACAGTGGTGATTATTTTGGTATAATTTTTTTCTTTCTCTCAGTGGGAGCAGAGCTGCTGTCAGTACTGGATGAGAATGAGAACGGTTTTGTATGGGAGCACATTCAGAGCTATCAGGAGCAGGCTCATGGTGCCTGGCTTGGTATGACCTTCAATTCCAAAGGTAATCTCCCGCCAGCTATCAGGACTTACATATTCCACCTGCACTTGTCTGAACCATTACCTAATCCAAAAATATAGATTCAGACCTGAGGGTTTGACATTTGGATTAAATTCATACCAGTCACTGGGTGATTTTATTTCATACTGTATATTGGTAACACCACCTGTCTTAATCTTTTACTTCCTTTATTCCTCTTGTTGTGTACGCAGGAGGCAGCCTGCAGTGGCCTGACAGTTCGGTGGTGGAGTACACTAACTGGGAGCAGCAGGACGGTAATCTGAGTATGCTTTCTGCTAAAAGCTGCTTCTGGTTGCAGAGTAACACAGGGCTCTGGAAACCTGGATCCTGCAAGAATCGCACACACGGAGTCATCTGTAAACGATCACGAGGTGGGATATTATCTCCTAACACACACCACACAAATTCTTAAATGATTAATATACAAATGAGAGAGGTATAAGATCTTACACACAGACAGTCTGTTTATCATTATCATAGCCATCATTTAAACTGATGTAGTCAAAATTTGGAAATATAATTCCAATGAATGTGGAGAAAAATATTGAAGGGTGTGCATAAAATAATCAAACAGGTGTTGATATGTTTGAAGTGTGCAGTGGTGTTATTTCTATACACTCCAAACTTTCCTGGTGTGTTGGTCCTGTGTGTGTGCTTTATTCCATTAATATTATATCAATTTGACTATTCATTTTGCCGGATGCTTCTGTTTTTTTTTTTTTTTTTTATATATATACCATATTTATTTTTCCTTCTATTCCCATAGGACTGAAGGATTCTTTTGTAACCGGTAAATTGCTATTTTTATTAATCTACCGAATGATATGTCTTACAATCTTACTCTTATTTATAGCCTTATTCAATGCAGATATTTTAGGATCAATGTACCTCATAATTATGATAATAATTAGGTTGTGTGTGTGTTTTCTGTAGCAGATGCATATCATCTTCCTGCTCTCGTTCTTATTCTGCTGGCTTTCCTGGTCCTGATTGCCCTCACCGTGGGCGGAGTTTATCTGTATCGTAGGAGGAGCTCTGGCTCTGGCGGATCTTATGAAGGCGCCCGTTACAGTCGCACTAACCTCACCCCATCTGAAGAGGCGGAGAAAAATATCCTGGTGTCGGACATGGAGCTAAATGAGCAAGGGGAATAGTGAAGGATGAATAGTTATTAATGACTCACACACACAAGGACTAATTGAACTAATTGATGTTTTTTTTTTTTTTTTGTGGTGACATTTAGAAAGCTGTGTGGAACGCAGCAGATGTCAATCGAACGCGAAGGTGGCCCTCCACCCCTATTTGGACTGTTGCGTCATACCTGCACCAAACAATCAGAATCCATTTCTAAAATCGTCTCAAAGTGGCTGATATGCACATTTTTACTCTTTAACGTTAACTCTTTTTGGAAATCCAGTTTATAACCCTGTTTATGTTTCATAGTTTCCATCTGGTACTACATTTTTAGCATTGCAAAAAAAAGAATACCCAAAAAAAGCACATGCCACGTACCACACACACAAAACCGCACAATCTGTACCAAAGTGTTATACCATAGCAGTATTTTTCACTGACTGTGATTTGGTTTTATTTTTACTTTGTTTTTGTTTTTTTACCTCCAGATAAAAGGAGAATTAATTTTTCAAATCATCTCCCTCTGATTTTCCCACCTGCTTTTCTCTCACCTCTTTGCTTTCTTTGTTTCTCTTTCTCTCTCCAGCTGAATGCTGGGTTCTGTCTGGATGTGATAATCACAGTGATTAGAGATGAAAGGAACCAATAGCACGTGGAGTGTTTGACAATGCCGAGGCACGACAGATACACAGCGAGAGCGCTGGAGGTAGAAGAGAGCGGTGTGGCTTAAAGAATGAGAGTAATTTGAAGGTCTTTTCAGCATGGCTGGTGCAAGTTAAAGCTTGAATGTGCTGCTGAGATTAGATGGTGCTCGACTCAATTTGGTACCTTTTCTTCTTCTTGTTTTTGAGTGCTTCTTAGTACATGAGCTCTTTTCAAAGTTTACTAAATCTTCTGAGGAATGTGGAACCAACTACAATAACTACAACAATCATAAAATATTGATTCAAGCAATTCTTTATCTTTTTGGCCCATTATTGTTGTCCTAACATTCTTACAGGGTTTTATATTCTGTAAGATTGCTTTTTTTCATTTATTTTCTCTCTCACTCTACTTTTGGCAAAGGCGTGGGGTTGAAAAGGTGCTGCGGCCAATTGTGGAATGTCGAGTCAGCAAGTGGATCAGGTCTGGAACTAATTTCAGCTTCTGAGGAATGAGAAAGAAAATAAGAGACAGAGATACAGTGTAGCAGAGAGAGAGAGAGAGAAAGAGAAACAGGGAGAGTGAAACAAGGAGAAAGAAAGAGGGAGTTGTCCCGAGGAGAAAGAAGGGGCAAAAGAACCATTAGGTGAACAGGATTCTGAAGATATGTGCAAGTTCAGGCTGAGAAGTCCCTGCAGTGCCTCTAACGGACAGTTTGTGTCATTACATTTAAGTAAAGTGTGTGTGTATGTACTGTATTTACTGTATGTTTTATGAGCATTTTATCCGCATTTTTGGTAGATGTCTTAGAGCAAAATATCTGGCCAGTAACCAGCATAAATTAAAAGAATAGATGCAGCTCCTGCCAAGGTCTTTTGTTCACTGTTGGAGGTTGGGCTATAATGCATTCATACTACACTTTCAGAATTCGATAAAAGGCTATTTCCTCAACGGAGCTACTGCCACGTAGGCGAGCCTCAGTGCATGCTATTTTTATTATTTTGTATGTTTGTTTGTTTTTTTTTGTTTTTTTTTTCATAGCTGCCTGTTTCATAAAATGTTTTAGCATTTTTCATGAATTCTTTCAAGAACATTTGTGCATATGATTTCTCCACTTTTGACTTAAGAACTTGAGAAGCCTATATAATCAGATATGGATATAATATTTTGTTTGCAAAACTTTTTATAAACCATTCAAACCCCCCTTTTCACTGGCAACTAACCATAGAACATGTAAATGCTGAGAACAAAATGGCAGCTGCAAGATGGCAGGCTTTTTATTTGATTTGATTTTTTTCAAACAATTCTCTCTAACAAAATCAGCTAGAGCATGTTTGATTTTGGGTTTTGAAAACCATAAATTATAGAACTTTTAAGCACAGATTTCTCTTGATAATGTTAGCAAACAAACCCAAGGTGCCTAGAAAATTCTATAATTCTAGAACAGCTCGGAAAATGCTGTGAAATTAGGAATAGCTGGTATTTTATTTCGTTTACTGAATTCTTACATTCCAGGACATAATTCTTTACTTCTTCCATATTAGCAAGATCTGGATAGCTAACCATCATTGCTATTGTCATATAGCTAGGTTACTAGCATAAATTGGCCTGCTTATGACCAAAACATCCAAGTTAACAGCTAAATCTTGACAATTTCTTCTTTTTTTTTTTTTCCTTTTTTTTTTATGCGATGAAGTGAGCTAAAATACTTAAAAGATGGCAGCTAGTAGACTAGCCGACATACCTACATGTATTTGCTGTGAATTAAACCTGATTAATGAAAAGGCGTTATCAGTTCTATAGTAACAGCTCAGGTTCTGTATCTTGTAAAGCAGATCCCGATTATAATCTGAGGCTTATAAATAAATAGATGAATACATTTATGAAACATTTTTATTAAAGTGTCAGAAAGTGTATTAAAGTGTATTACCAGTAATACAGGCAGACAGAATGAAAGACATGCAGTTATAAGAAAATATTACATTTTCACATGAATCCACATCACATCAGCTCATTATAAATAATTGTATTAACATACTATTATTCGTAGCTTTCGTTTTATTTTTTAACTCAGCCTGTGATGATGCCCCCTGCTGGCTGTGGGGCCCAAAGCAGCCACTAGTTTTGTGTAGGATGTGGCTGTCCTTGTTGTGATCCATTGGTTTAATTGAATTGACCACAATTAGTAGGTAGTATTGGAATTTAAGCATAAACTGACCATAAAGCTCATTGCAATAAGGCCATTATTGGCTGTAGAACCACACATGACAGTGACAAAATGACAATGTACATGACCACAGAAGAGCTGAGGTTATTACAAAGTTACTGATCCAGTCATATACATTTATGATCTTGCAGTAGACATTAAAATGGCTTGAACTTAATGTGATTCTATGGATGAACTGTTAGCTGACTACAGTGGCTCACTAGTGTTGGTTTTGAGTCGTGCAAATCAAAAGGATGTATTTTGTTTTTTCTATTTTGTCAGAAGGGGTAGATGTTTTTTCTCGCTTCTTAGAACAGTTTTCAAACTTTCCCATTATGCACCTGTTGTCTACTCGTTTTGATTGATTTTTTTGTTTGTTTCATACAAAATGAATAAAGTATATGTTGGCTAAGCAGCAGTTTAGAGATGAATGTCCCTGTGATCAGTTTATTGGCATGTTAAAATTCGTGCTCTGTGGCATATGGCTTCTCATGCTGAGTCACAAGGTCTACTTTTAGATTAAAATTTCTTGAGCTCATAGGCGCCATCGCAGTATCCTGTCATCCTTGTGATCCTTGTCATTGCCGGTCATGTCTTGAAAACAAGAAACTCATTTTTAAAGAATGGCATTTGACCAGACTTTCACAAGCACAATGGGCATGACTCACTACTGTGACAAAAGGGTAAGTAGGTAATATATGATGGTACAGAAATGCTGGTCTGAATTACATATTGATGGACCTTTCAAACTAGTGGCCCTTTTAGTAGAAAAGAAAGCTTTAGCCCAGGTAGTTCTGCTTAGTTTTTCAGGATTATCAACCTAAACTTTAATTCTTATCAGCCACTGCATCCTCAGTACAGGGGGACACATAATCTGAGACTAAAATGAAATTGTGTTGTTTTGTTCCATTTATACTTGCAGATTAAAAAGAAAACTTTGAAAGGAGAAAGAACAAGGAAAAGGAAATATATTTTAAAGAATTCTGTAGGACTTCTTGGTCACAAATCCTGAAGCAAATTTGCGACATTTGTACAAATGGCCAGATATTCTTTGTGATTGATCTCTTCACTGGCAAACATGTTCAGACAACACTTCCATGGGTTTGATATAATAAGAATCATCAGGCTTCACACAAACTCATACAATCCATGCCAGCTGTAATGCAAGCTGTCATTAAAGCAAAAGGGAGGCCTACATTTCTGTTCACATTTATGGCATTTGGCAGAAGCTCTTAATCAAGAGCTAATTATAAAATGATAACGCCCATCTTTGCATGCACGAGACTAATAAACATGCAAACCTGCATGCATGAGATTTAAAAACACACACTCCTGCATTCATAAGAGTATATAAAACAATCCAATCTTGCATACATTAAAATAGAAATACTGCGGACTCCCACATGCATGAAGAAAATTCTCCTGTCCCTATCAATATGAGAGTAAATACCACCCGAACACACCTGCGTAAGAATAAATGCCACCCAATTCATCATGCACAAGATTAAAAACACCAACTCTCACATAGATGAGAGTAAAAACCACCCGCTCCAGTCACCTTTTTGTTGACACTGAGTTTGATGCTCAAATACCAACAAATATAGTCCCTTTCATCGATTTCTCCTCAAAAGCCACACACACACACACACACACACACACACACACACACACACACACACACACACACACACACACACACACACACACACACACACACACAGAGCTGCCTGTGTCTGTCCAGTGCAGAAAAAAAAGCTCTCTAAACTGCCATGCTACATGATTGACAGGCAAGATGAGATGTCTCCAGGTCATGTTTGTTTAAGGAGAAACTTCAAATATTGCAGGAAGTATCCAGACTTTACGTAAGATGTTTCGCCAAAATGTACCGAAGCAAATAAACAAAGTTGCAGCATGTTAAAGGTCTGTTTTTGTATTGGAGAGCAGTAATAAACATGTGCTTTAAAAACACTTGATTTGTGTGAACATGATAAGGAAAACGAGGAATGCAACAGCCAGGCACTGACTGGCATTTACCACAAGGGGGCAGAATATACTTACCAAGTTAACTGCCCTTATTCTAACTTTCACATTGTACTGTACTGGAACAGGGTTTGAAATTAAATTCCATTGCTTGACATAATTGGCTGCAGCACTGTGCCAAATCAATAAAATATGTGTGTAACAAGCGAGATAGCATCCTGACCGTGCAACGATTCCTCCACGCAGTGTTACTAAAAGCGGGTGTGTGTGTTTTTATTTGTGCGTCGTGCTTTTCCCTAATCTCAAAGCAAATCAAAAAGAAGTGCTTGTTTCAGCAGTGTTCTGCTGTAGCTTACTCTCAGTTCTTTTGCCTCTGTAGCCAACCGTGAGCTTTGTGGCCTTGTTTGTTCCAAACTGCCATGTTAGGCCTTGTCTGAGTCCAGACAGAAAGAGAAATGAATCAAGACAAGTAGAGCATCTTGATCTGTCAGTGTGTAAACATTTTGATGACAGGTATTTTTGTATGGATCCTGTGAACACACAGCAGTGAGATTAGACTAGATCATGTTTGTTTTTATAGTGGCACTCAGCAGGCATGGCGTGTGTGTGTGAATATGTGTGTATGAGTGTGTGTTTTGCAGGGTTGAGTGGCTGCTGACTGTGTTCCAGGAGCTTCATTAACAGCCTAATTAAAAAGACAGACACGCACGCAGAGTAAAAGAGCGAACGGGTTTCTTAAAGGAATACTCCAGAGTTTCTTAACATGATCTTTATTTATCACATGTGGAGCATATGTGTGATTAGCATAAACATGTTTCCCGGTAATGAGAAAATAATGCAAAACCTATTCACTCAAGACTTTGTTATAATGAGAATCTAAAATCTTTTTCACATCTTTCACTATATTCGTAAGTTCATATGATTTCGATGTGTCTGTTTTAATAAAACCAATAAACATGTAGGAAACACATGAACACAGGATGGTCTGAGACCTCCCCTGTCTTTAATCGGTCCAAATATTGCGTTATTGTAATTCGTGGTTGTTACAATATAAACAGCAAACCAATGTGAAATAATTATTATATACTCCTTACTGCTTATATCTCCTTATTGAACTTTGCAAAACGAATGTTATCATTCCAAGTGTAGGCTAATTTTTAAAATTAATTTGCTCCAGATTGCAAGTTCAAACCATGGCATCACCAAGATGCCACTGTTGAGTGTTTGAGACACTCTTCACTGCTCATTTGTTTCCTTTTTTTTTTTTTTAATTGCAAGTTGTTTTTAAAATGAACAATAGCCAAATAGTAAACTTTCTTACAGCTTCTTCCGTTAGGGGTCGCCACAGCGGATCATCCACATGTTTGATTTGGCACATGTTTTTAGGCTGGATGCCCTTCCTAATGCAACCCTCCCCATTTATCCGGGCTTGGGGCCGGCACTAAGGCTTGTGCAACCCTAATGGCTGGGGTTGGTTCCCTCACCAGGGATCGAACCTGGGCCACAGCGGTGAGAGCACCGCATCCTAACCACTAGACCACCAGG
The DNA here is from genome assembly GCF_946808225.1 of Silurus aristotelis. Lineage (NCBI taxonomy): Eukaryota > Metazoa > Chordata > Actinopteri > Siluriformes > Siluridae > Silurus > Silurus aristotelis. The sequence goes on from NC_139590.1 coordinate 8,350,645, forward strand.
GAAACAAATGACCAGATAGTAAATTTGCTTAAAAAGTATGTAGTCATCTCATTGTTAGATCTTTGCCGAACTATAAAAATTCTGTGTGATGTGAGTTGAGAGCACTATCTACATAATAATGTAATTCTGATAGTGTTAAGGTGGGCAGAGAAGACCTTTAAACGTCTTCCATATTAACTATATACTACACAACACATAGGTACATTGTTAGCTAAATGAAATATCCCTATTAGTTCTATCACTGAAGGGATAAATCATACTTATTTTGTAAGAGTTTGGTTGGACTAAAGATGTAAATTTTTATGTAAATGTCAGTGCAAAGCATAAAAAAATAATTTCCTGACAAAACTCAACAAATGCCCTTTAGAAGTAAATGGACTTCAGTTCCTTTTAAAGGAATTTCTGCTCGTGGCAATCATAACTTTGCTGTAGAAGCAGAAGATTTGGTTGAAAACCACTGGAGTGTTTCTTTCAAGGAAGCGTTCTTGTCTGTCTGTCACTAATCACTCTGTCTCTCATGCTGTTTATGAGAGAAGGAAGAGAGAACAGATCACAATAACCTTAGAGAGGTGGTGCGAGAATTGAGCGATACTTCAGCTGTGCATAAAGCCATTTTGCTACAAGTTTGAGCTGGAATGTGATGATAGATGCTCCATTGTTGTCATAAATTGCCTTACCAGGCAGCCTCTTCTCACTAAGCATTTTACAGAGAGTAAGAAAGAAAGCAAGTGAGGGAGAGAGAGCGAGAGAGAGAGAGAGAGAGAGAGAGAGAGAGAGAGAGAGAGAGAGAGAGAGAGAGAGAGAGAGAAGACTCTGTAGGACATCATGTAAAGGGGATTATTTTGTTGTGGAAGACAGAATTAGCAGACATAACAATGCTTGCTCTATAGGAAAAAAAAAAAAAAAAGCTGATCAAGCTCCATGTGGCAGGGTGTCAGAGAGCATAGCAAAGTTTGAAGAAGACATTAAGGAAGACATTAATGACTTGACCTGGTGACTACATATCCCAAAAGCCACATGTGCTCAGGTCCTTTGACTCACCACAAAAGACTGCTCTTGGCCATTGACAAAACCATGTCAGGAAATACACAAACATATCATTTTTTGAAAAGAAAACTAATAAAAAAGTCATGGATCTAAACTTTTGAAATGTCTTTTGGCCACATAAGTGAAATCATCCTTGTTTATGTCTTATTAACTACTTAACCAGTGTCCTGCAGTAGTTAATTTAAACCATAAGCCCAAATGTGCTTTAAACGTTGCGTAAGATGTGAATATTGGTCCGTGGCTGCAAGATTTACACAAAATAAAACCAGTTTATTGCAATTTTTTTGGACACAAGCCAATTTCCCCACTCTTTCATCCAGTTGCTATTTTTGTGGTCAGAAATCAACATGTCTGCACTGAGCAGCGCAACAGGAGGCGAGATTTGAAAACCCAGTGATATTTATAAACCACATTTAATCCAAATTTTTATTTACATTATTGTCAGTCAAACCAAGAGCTCTGCAAAGAATGAATTCTTAAAAGTCTATTGTGTCTCATTCTCTGCTGCTGTGGACAGTCCCACATAAACACTTTATACATTTCCACATAAAAAAACCCAGAACTGCAGAAAGAGTACAGCACTCACACCTTCATCCTTTCAGCATGTTTCACTTTGCAGTGTGTGGGTGTGGGTATACAAATAAATGATATATAAATTGCATACATTTGTTGTCACCCAGCAGAGGAGTCTGGTATCTTCCTCATGCTGTTGCAGTGACTGTAAAATCTAAGTGTCTACAGAAACTACTCATTTTATAGGAGTTCCATGCACAACAGGCTCTAGCGTTCACATAAAATTCTTAAAACCATACAGCAAGTATCAGTTCTGCTGACAAAAGCACCTTGAGGATGAGAGAGTTCAGAGGAGAATAGTTAAACTGGTTTGATCCAACAGGAAGGCTACACTACCTGAAAAAGCAACTTTTTGGTACCATAGTACCATCTCAAAATGCATCACACATCTTAGATGTGCATCAGTGCAACAGTGTTCAGTGTTCAAACCTACTGATTGGTTCGGTGGCAAGCGGTTATTTCGGCAAATGTTTTTGTTTGGTGTTAAGACTTGAAAATTCAAGGTTAGATGTTCATTAATTTTACATAGCGGGAAAATGCTTGTGCCAGAAGGGCTGTAGCAATCAACAACTGCTACACTTACACTTGACACGTCCTGGCTATTAAACCTTCTGCTTCAAAACAACACTAGCAGCTGAATAAAATCAGAATCCAACACCACAAATCATAAACTGCTGAAGACAATGTGTGTGTTGTCAACTTTCATAATTTAACATTTAAATTATTTAATTTTAATGCATCAGATAAGAAAACCATTAAAGAACATTTAAAGATATATAGCACATTATGTGCAGGTGTGTTGTGCCAAACAGCTGCTGTCCATCGATGCAATGCTGCAGTTGCGACTCTGAAATCCAGACCAGACACATACTGTACAATAGACATTAGTGTATCTGCCTCTACTCATCTCTGGGAATTTAGAGCCAACACTAGCTTCTGTGTGCGTTTGTGCATGTGGCAGCATGTGTGTTTAATATGGGTGTGAATTTTGACTGATTTCCCTGGTGCTTCATTGCCTTATTAGATTCGATGGCTGACTGGCAGCTGGGAGAAAGAGGGAAAGACAAGGAGAGAGAAATTGACTGAGATCACCTACAATCAAAACTTACACATTTGGGGTTCTACACTGTAACTGGGTGTGTTTGTTTGTATTGCAAAGGGCAGAAAGCCATATTGTCAAGCAGCAGGTTTTTGGCTGATCTTTGACAGTGTCTGCACTCCTGCTGTGCCAATCACCAGGCACTGGACAGCCGATTGGCTAAGAGCTGTGACGGACAGGGACAAGGAGAGCGATGTGCTGCCAGACACTTGCTCACACAGCACCTGGTCTTATACGCTTATGTACAGCAGCCAAACATTTGCGTGTATGTGTGTTTTATGTGTCAGCCTTAGTAACAGATGCTACTGTGCTTCACAGTGCTGCCTCTTATCACACTGCAGACTGAAAATGAACTGATGATTGCTTTCAACACTAGCTGGAGTGTGAGTGCTACACGTGTTAACTACAGATACTAAACACGCTCTGTGTTCTGAGATGAGACTCTGAAAGGGAGAATTTTTCCCCTTGCTAAAATCACTGCAGTCACAATTCTTATGCCTGATTGCTAGACCCTGGTCTTTTTCTACCTGTATGGCCCCTGGGGTCTACATATGTTTATTTTGAAAAGGATTTTACTGAGAAAAGAATTGACTTTATTTTCTGTCACATAGGAATAGAGGTCTAAGGGCAGTTCTTGAATTTGGTCAGTAAACACTAGAGCAAACCACTGAGTTGTTTTTAGAATGCTCTAATATATTGTTCGGTTAAAATAAAGCTGTGAACTGTAACCTTTCAGAGATAGGAATTTGTGACTGCATTGTGGACAAAGACATTTAAACAGATGCGCCCCATATTCCTCATAATAATGCATGGAACAAAATGTTAAGGAACGAGTAATGTGTACAGTGGCATGCAAATAATAAACAGAAATTATAGCATGAATTCACTCAGACTAAGTCGTATACACATGTGTAACACAAGTTTATCAAGGGAGTTTGAAAATTGCATTTTCACCCATTAGTGTCTAACTCTTCTAGTGCAACAAAAAGGGAAACATGCCGAACTTGTGCCAAAATTGAAGATGTGAAATCGCACATGTGCCACAGATGATGTATTTAGAATGCAGCTTGCAGAATCGCTTGAGTTGAGCTGTAAGATGTGAGTTCATTATCAAGATGTTTTTTCTTTTTTTTTGTATCGACTTGTATCATCTTGCCATTTGCACTTGTATTTATCTTGGACATTAGTCATTGTTTTTTGGGAGAGTTTGCATGTTTTTGGTGTGTTTGATTTTTTTTATCAACAAGAATTAATTTCTTCTTATCGAAAATGCATGATCATTAGCACTATAAACGAATAAAGCCAAGAAATTTACCTATTTATTCTTCCTTGAAAATTATATAGGGAGGTGGTAGCTCAGTGGTTAAGGCATTGGATTTTGGATCGGAAGGTTGTGAGTTCAAATCCCAGCATCACTAAGCTGCCACTGCTGGGCGTTTGAGCAGCCCTTAACTCTCACCTATTCAGATGTAAATTGCTCTAGATAAGGGCATCTGCTAAATGCCTTAAATGTAAATATCTCTTCATTGCTCTTCTTGCTTTTATTTGGATTTGACTTGGCCTTTACATTATCAGAGCTTGAGTTAATCTAAACTAGTCCTGGCCTTCTATGGTCTTGTCTTAGATTTGATAGTAGAATTGAATTTGGAGTGACTATGGCTGTATGCTGGTGTATTTCCGTATGCTTCAATTAGCAAATCAGAGATAAACCACATTGTGCTGTGATGGTAATGAACTTGATAATGTATGGTAATGAATCTAGCTCCAAGAATACCAACTGAACTCCACCTCGATGAAACCTTATCTCAGAAATGGGGCAGTTGACCAAATAAAATGATATGTAAAATTATATATAAATAAAATTATCATAAAATTCATACATTTAGAATTCATATTCATAATTATTCATTATTATTAATAATTATATTTAAGAATTAAAAACATTACTTAAGAATTTTAATATTAAGAATTATTAATAATTCATAATTATCAAAAAAAACATAAAATTATATGTAAAATAAACATTCTAAATAGTTCCTTTATGTGTGTATGACTGCCACGATCGCCCCATTATGCCTAAACCACATTTATTTTTTAATAATTGTTAAAAACAAAAAAAAAGTGTAAGTAATGTTAGCACAGTAACCAACACTGATTTTTGTTGATCGCACTCACATTTATTCACATTTAAGTATTTATGAAAATTTATGTGCATATTTCCTGCAGGGATTTTAGCATATTTTAGTTGTTTATTATCTAGTTTTCTCAAATGAGCATCACTTATTACATAACTCGTTTGGACAAAAAACAATAAAGAGTGGGAGAAAATACAGATTTCAGCCCCCTCACCCCCCAAACATCTGCTTTACTATGAAATCTTGCTGAGTATGCTGACCTCCTTGTGACCTTTTTCTTCAGGCGCTAGACAGAATTTAACATTTGGTTACTGCTGCTGTCTGAGAGAGAGAGGGAGAGAGAAAGAGAGAGAGAGAGAGAGAGAGAGAGAGAGAGAGAGAGAGAGAGAGAGAGAGAGAGAGAGAGAGAGAGAGAGAGAGAGAGAGAGAGAGAGAGAGAGAGAGAGAGAGAGATTCAAATCTGCGTATACCCCTGTTTGTGCCTTATCTCTCGATGCGATGAGCTGGTGTGGAACATACTTTGCTGAAAAACACTTTCCCCAGTTACATATGCAATATTTCAGCTTGTCTTGATTATAGAGAAAAAGCAGCTTATATAAATAGACTCTGGTAAGATCTTGATCAGTTTTAGCCACTCTCATTTTTCTGAACTCCATGGCTTCAGGGCACACGCACACACTCACCTACCACTTGAAAGTTTCCTTGGCAACACCAATTTCAAATTTTCCATGAACGAGAAATCCAGTGCACACACAAGAGATTTAAACTCCTAAAACACACACAATTCTTCAGTGACATGTTTGTTCTAAAATCAAATGCTTTGAAAGATATATAAAGAAGCCCAAATAGTTCCTCCCGACTCTCTAATTTTGAACCCAGTTTGAAGGTCAACCTTTTTATTCGACCCAAGTGTCAGTGATGGTACCGCAGATGTGTATGCGTGTGAGTGTGTGTGCATTGCATGCAGGAAACAAAAGCACAAAACCGCTGAGATTAAATAGTGGTATTTTTTTTGGTGCTAAATGAAGATCCTTATATTTGAATGGAAGTTTTAAAGGAGTGACTCCTTATGCTATTTTTAATCAGTTTATGTTCTGTGATCTGTCTGCAGGTGCAAAGTGTGTGCCAAACAAATCACACATTTATTCCAAGTTGAAGGATGGGGAAGGTTGTTTGTGTGTAAGCGGATGTTGCTTTATCAGTGTGTGGTGTACGGGTTCCTTGAGTTTAACTGACAGCCTAAAAAAAAGGTATAAGGTGTGTGTTCATGTGTATGCTTAGGGCACACTATGGAGACACACATACACACAAAGTAATCCTCTTACTGTGACGCTCTGTTGGTTCATGGCTGATGCTGCCAACCTCATCTACCCCCTGCCTTCACAAAACTGCATGCCACATGTGCAGTAACATTTTTTATTTCCTAAGAGATAATGGACTGTAATGTGTTTATTACAACAGAATATCTGCAACTGCTCAATCGGTCAGAATGTATTTTTGAGTGAATTCCTTTAGCTGTATGGCAAAGACACTACAGTAAGTACTATTGTGATCAAGTCAGTCATTTATCGGATGCTTTTTTTTTTATAGGTTAGCTCTCAAAATGTAGTATCCAAATTGTAAAATCAATAATATGTTAATTTCACTGTCTGCTCATGAGTGCTGTTTCATGTAAAAGTTTTTAGAAGCAACTTTGGAGAAGGGCATAACTCTGCCCACTCAGCACAATCAAGCCATCTCATACATCTCTGAAAAGCTTGTTTTTGTTGTTCAGAGCCCAAAAAAAAAACATCTAAGTGTTATGCATTGCCAAAAATCTATGTACATTGTAAACTATTTAGAATTTAGCTATAAAGGAATTTTTTAGTTGGATTTAACATAGATCAAATTCTTTTATGAATTCTTTCTAAATGCTTTAAAAAAAAGTTTTTTCTTAAGAATGACATGATAATGACAATTCCAACAAATTATTCTGTAAATGTCTTTCCCTGAACAGTGTGTTTAGAGTAAATTAAACCATTTAGATCAAACATCATCCCCATCCAAATGATACACTTCTGTATTTTTATTTTTTTTATAAAGTATGCAAATTTATACAGGTTTTAATGAGATAAAGCCAAATGCAAATTTCTAGTGGGGAAAAAAGTTACGATGATTCAAAGATGATTTTTGTAAGAATATCTAATCTCTTGCCTTAACACAGAAAATCTGAAGGTTTTAGCATTGACTACTTTTAAAATTCCAATACTCTTATAACTTCATTAAGTCTTACACTTCTTCTATTTTACCATAAGGTGGTATGTTTTTGTGTGATTTTAAGACAGGAAGACCAGCTTTATATGGACCTCACCTTCGTCTAATTCCCAAACTAACCTGACTTGGGAAATGCCTTTACAAATAAATGATCACAGATCCCCTCAACCACACTTTAAAAGTTTAGTCACTTTAGTGGAACATGATCTCGGAAAACGTGGAGGGAACAGCAAATGGGAACTAAATGTGGAATAGGATGTTTTGAAAGCACATTCCAATCTCATGGTCAGGTGTCCACAATCTTCCACATACTGTATGACCATACAATGTATGTTAATGACGCTAATGATATGTCATACTACAATCTGGTATCTAAATCTGTATCTGTATATACTGTATAAATGTCATTAGTGGATTCACATTTAATTAATGCAATGCTTTGGTGTTATAATAACCTCCACTCTCCTGGGAAGATGTTCCATTAGAATTTGGAGTGTGCTTGTGGTGGATGTTAGTGGGTGTTAGTAATGTCTATTATTAATGTGGGATGAGGAGGCCTGGGGTGCATTCAGCATTCCAATTCATGCCAAAGTTGTTTAATAAGGTTGAGTTCAGAGCTCTATAGCAGGCCGCTCAAGATCTTCCACTCCAACCATGCAAATTATATCTTAAAGAAGCTCACTTTGAGTCACTGTCATGCATGAACAGGTTTGGATCTCCCAGTTAAAATAAAGAATAATATCACTGTATTCAAATAAATCATATACAATTGTGTCTCCAGTTTTATTGTAACAGTTTGCAGAAGAAGCACAAATGAATGGAAAATCGTGCAAAATAATACTTTTAGTGTATGTTTGATGAATATTTTAGATATTTTGCCAGTCATTTTTGCAGTGTCCAAAATATTGGTTTGATCACGTGAAAACATGTATCTCTTCATTCACCATGTTTCCTGTCGATCATGTAAAGAGTGAGGACCACCCCCGATCATACAGTCATGTTCTTATTTGTACTAAAAAAAAAGTAGGTGTGTTTTATGAGCTCTCGTGAGGGTAAATCTAAGTGGCCATTGACTAGCAGAAGCTATTTGGTCTTGTTGGTTTTTGTGGTGATGTACTCTGCGAGAGTTTAATGTAGGGCTCAATGGGTTAAGTGCAAAATAATTGCTACGCGCTGGTAACAGTCATATGTGTGACCTGCAGTGTACCGTGAGTGCACATTACCGTATTGCTGTTCATTAGCTTGAACAAGATGTTGTGTGGAAGAGCCGGAAACCACGGCAACAGCTCAGTTCCGCTGTGACATCACAACGCAGACGGGAGGCAGTTACCTTGGAAACGGCTACCCGGTTGCTGATAACCAGCCCTTTTGTGGTTCGCGAGCATAACCGAATAACAGAATAAAACTGATTCAGTTTCTCTTGACTTTTCTTTCTCTCAATGGAGAGTTTATTGTGGACAAGAATATACAACTAGTGTGAGCTCAGACATGCTTTATGCCATGAAAAACAGGTTTAAAACAGGGTGAATAGAACATAATGGTGGCAATGTTGACTCGTAAAACTTGTGGCGTTATCTTCACCTGGCATGAATGGATTCACCTTCGTTATCCACTTTCAAAAGTCGGCGAGTTAATCTTATAGCATGATTAGGCTCCAAGGGTGCTCCAGTCATCAGTAGTTCTGTGATTACACATCTATCTGGATTGGTCAACTAGTTCTCCTCAAGTTCATCATGTGGCTTCCGGTGCAGAAATAAAATGACCTTTTGGCATTCTGACCCAGTGGCGTTTTTCTGGAGTGCATAATCCTGGCGCAAGTGAAGCGCTATCTCCTATGACAGTCAATTCCCAGTAGAGTTATTGAGGTTAATAACAGAGTTACCAAGGACTGTAGTGAGTCAAACCTGCATGACTGAACTCTGCTGATGACATTATGACATCTGAGAGGGGGTACTACTAAAATAATAAAAATAAAATAAAAACCTGCTCTTTCACACATTTTATATATATTTTTTATATATATCTCTCATATAATTTCTGTATTCTTGCACTGTTTTTTTTTTCAGTGACAAAATAATAAACAACAACTTCAATAAATAGTCCTTTGTGGCATTCATTAGCACATTTGTACAAGCATATAATTGTAATTTCATAACAGGCCGCAGCTGTGAGAAATTCAGTTTTAGAACGGCGATCTCAGAACACAGCTGTGTTTGTTTGTTTTTTTCTACATGATGTTGCAGCTCTTGGCTCTGTCCTTCCTAAGTGTAGAGGAGGGTTCGATTGGTGTTGTGCGGGAGTTGATCGGCAGCAGGGGCTGATGGGAGATGCGTTTGAGGGTGCGGCGAGAGGAGCTGCGTTTGAGACCGGGGGCGGGGCGTCTGACGGAGGCAAGAGTGGTGATGTGAAAGACGTCTCGCACACTGTTTACACACATACGTGACGAACACTCGACATACGCCACCGCACCGAGTTCCCGTGCCCGCAGACTGCCCTGAAAGAGAGAAAGAAATGTGATGTTGATTAATTTTTTCTCTCCATCTGCATCCCTTACTCTTCGTTTTGGGTTTCCTGCATTGCATTTTACCCTGTGTGAAATCTGCTTTGAATAAGCACATTTTTAATTATCAATTAAGATACACTTTGAGATAAGTACTTTGTAGTGTTTATATTTACAAAAGGCATTTAAGTCTTTATTGAACTCATAGTTACTGTTTCGAAAAGTCCTGAAATTTCTTTCTTTCTTTTTTTGAACATTCTATGTTCTGAAGTTTGAAAGTCTGATGCGAAGTTGTGAAGAAACAAAGAAAGGAATGAAAAACATAGCAGCAAATTCAACCTTTTTATGCAGTTAGTATTGCATGGATGGGGTTTAACCGTGCCCATGAAACATTCCCCATAATTATCCATCACAGATTAGATAATAAATGGAGTTTAGCAAGTGTAGATGTTGCCATAGGAACGACTCATTTCCAAGTCCAAGGATACAAACTACTCAAAGAATCATCTCCAAGCCTTCATTTATCGTAATTACCGTAATTCTGGTGTGACCTAAACACACTGAGAGACAGGGCCAGTGTGGCAGAAAGATTCCAAATGCAAAAAAAAAGATGATTCTGCTTGTCCAAATTGGTTTTGCTACATGGCCTAATGTGTACGGTGTTATTGTGACATTGAAGAATGAAAACTGCAAAAGAAAGTTTGTGACTTGCAGCACTAATAGATGACCAAACATTTATCTGATGAAGAATGTTACATCCTTCTCAGGATGCGTAATACAATACAACTACAGCAACGACAACAGAAACCACAACAGTTATTCAATCCTGATGTTATTCTTTTTAGTACATGTTTTTTTCCTATCTTCTCTCTGCAAACCTTTTCCCACTTTTCCCCCTTGTCCTCTCTGCTCTTCTCTCTCCATTTAGGTGGGAGCGATCTGTGAACTCACAAGCTCCATGTATTAATGACAGTTATAACAAAAATGCTGCCTAGATAAAAATAAACACTAACTGCCCCCCCCCCCCCCATTTTCCACCAACAACCTACTGCTGTACCTCCCTCCTTTCCTTTGTCACTCTTCTGTCCTGTAATTATGAGATTTCATCTTCCTTGGAGATGCAAAAAAAAACATTTCACAGAAATAATTTTTTGATAACATGTTTAGGTACATTTTTCTATTTTGTACATCAAATTGAATATGAGGACAAATGCAAATCTGCTGTCTTTTGTTTGTAATTGTGCAGTCTGACTTTAGCACGGACTGTGACAACGTATGTGCTAAGTAGAGTGCATTCTGAAAGCAAATAAATTAAAATAAAATATAAAATATATGAAATACACAAGGGTATTCAGACCCTTTGCTATTACACTTTAGAGCACTCGGGTGTGTCCCATTTCCCTCTGGATGATCTTTAAGATGTCTCTACACTTTGATTGGAGTTTACCTGTGGCACATTGATCATAAAAATGATTACTGTCTTGATATCACCCAAATTTGGATGGGTTCCCCTTTTGAGTCGGGTTCCTCTCAAGGTTTCTTCCTCATAACATCTAAGGGAGTTTTTTCTTGCCACAGTCACCCAGGCTGCTAATCAGGGATAAATACACATCATTCACCTTGATTCTCAAATTCTGTAAAGCTGCTTTGAGACAATGTCCATTGTGAAATGCGCTATAGAAATAAACTTGACTTGACATTGAATTGATGAACAGGATTTTGAATGGCACACACTTGTATATATAAGGTCTGCTGGAAATTCCTATCAGAGCACAAATCAAACCATTGGGTCAAAGGAAACACGAAGAATTTTGGGATAGTATTGTGTCAAGGTTTAAATAAGAAAGGCTTTCAAATAGAGTTGGTCTACCCCTTTACTGTTTTGATAGCCGCTATTCCTCTAGGAAAGCTTTCTACTGGATGTTGCTTAGGGATTTGTGCTCAATCAGCCACAAAGAGTGAGGTCAGACAAGGAAACCTTGAGGGCAGTCAATGTTCTAGTTCATTCTAAAGGTGTTCATTGGGATTAAGACCAAGGCTTTGTGCAGGCCACTTCAACTCCAACTTTGGGGAAAAAAATATATTCTCAGCTCACTTTGTGCACTTTTCATTGCTATGCTGGAACATGTTTTGGTCCCTTAATTTCAGTGACAGGAAACCATAATGCAATAAGAGATTTCAGAAAATCGTGTGCCTCCAAATTTGTGGCGAATGTTTTGGAAGGGCCCACATATTTGCAATGTTCAGGCCTCCACATACTGTACTTTTGGCCATGTAGTGTACATTCACAGGACTGTTAAGATACTGTGAGGCAATACTCAGACTTATATAGTATCTCACAAAATTGAGTACACCCCTCACATTTCAGCAGCCATTTTAATACATCTTCTTAAGGGACAATACTAAAAAATTAAACTTGGATTGACAGCACATCCACATTTTGTTATGTTACAGCCTTATGCCCAAATGGATTAAATAAAAAAATATATATGTGAGGGGTGTACTCACTTTTGTGAGATACTGTACAAAGAAAATAATGTTGATTTATTATTTGTGTGGAGTCTTTTTTCTCAATGATAGTTCTAATAGTTGTTCTAGCAATAATTTATGTGATAGATTTATATTAAATGTGCATATTTCAAACCTAGTTTCTATATTAATAGCTCATTTACAAGGGTTTGGTAGGAATGAGAAATATATGTTATGTTTCATATGTTTAATACGCGTAATATATTTTCTATTAGGAGGTGTTGAGTTTCTATTTTTGAGTTTCCAGTCTTTATATCATTAACCCATTTTTTTCGTCACAGGAAAGTTTGTGCTTTCAGCTTTCTGACAGGCTTTAATTCTTTCCATTACAGAGATGGGAGAGGGAGAGTGTAATAAGAGTGTTTATAGCTGCAGTAATGTAAGCTATAACAGAAATAACTTTATAAACATTTAAAAATCATGATTCATATATTTATAAAATAAGTTGTTATAAACTGTAATTGTTGGCAAACCGCTGTGGTATTAGAGGAAATTAAACACTTTGGGAGAATGCTGCTATAGGAAAGTAATCCAAATTCTGGCAATCCTCACACTCCACTAGCACTCGAATAGTGAATTCACTGTTCTGATTGGTCATAGGGTGGTGGTTAATATTCTATAACAGCAGCTCTGATAGTAGTTCCAGATGCAAGGCAAACCACTGGTTTAGATTAATGCACTAAATTTAATGTATTATTGTCCCTGCAGTAACAGATGACACTGGGACTTGTATGGCATAGTAAATAATTGCAGATATGGTAAAGTTTTCTGTAAGCGGATTAGTTTAAATGACATTTTTGAAGGAGTCGCTATTGCAATCTCTTAATTTTATTACTGCTAGAGGCAAAACCATTGTTCCAAGAGTGCCATAGTAAACTATAGTAAATGTTTCTATGGTTATGTACAAGGTGCTGCGTGACAGAGATTTGTTGCTGGAAATACACACACACACACTCACTTGGAGACCAAAGCTTGTGATACCAGGCTAAACTTTTTCCATCAAAGTCTGCTGTTGCTTTCCCTCTTCAATTTGCTAAATCCCAAGCATTAATATTAAACAGCCTGGATAGACTCATCCAAATCGAATCTAACACTACCGTCTGTCAGCTCCTCTAAGACTGTCTCATTTATGTGCACGTGTGTGTGTGTGTGTGTGTGTGTGTGAGTGAGAGAGAGAGAGAGAGAGAGAGAGAGAGAGAGAGAGAGAGAGAGAGAGAGAGAGAGAGAGAGAGAGAGAGAGAGAGATTGAGCCATCTCTCCAGTGAGACCCACTGCAGTATCTGTGTAAACAGTAATACTGAAAGCGATAGTTTTCAGTCTTCATTCTCATTGTGCAGTCTCCAAATTGCTTTCTCCTCATTTCCCCTCTTGCAAGTGCATGTGCCTTCTCACCTGCTCATGCGTGACGGGTATGAGGCGCTGTTTGGACAGTTCTCGCAAGGTGCTGACGTCTGTCCTCATGTCGAGCTTACAGCCCACTAGAACTAGCTTAGCACTGGGACAGTACTCCTGAGCTTCAGCCTGCCACTGAGAGACACAGAGGAAAAAGAACAATTATACATCTACAATCCAGTCATATCAATTTTATTACGCATAAGTAATGTCATGTACTGCAAATGCTTAATATGTAAGGTGATGCAATATGTAAAAAAGTTTATTAAATCTGTAAATGATCATGATTTAAAGTCAAATATTTGACAGAAGTTTGGAACAGCATATTTAATAAATCCACCAGCATTTTTCCATCTTGAATTAATTTGAGAGTGTAGCAGGTCTGATTACACGGAGAACATGTGGTGCATTCTTCTGAACTGAGAATAAGTCACTTCAATTTTACTGTATTGTCTCAGTGATGGATAAAGTCCCACTTGAAAAAACAGCTTGAGTGATACTTTCTTCTTTGTGTTTCTTCCTAAGACCTAAATGTTTTTTGAAATGTACATATTTGTATCAATAATAAAGTTTTTACAGATATAAAAATAAAAATAATAATATTAATAATATTACTACAAATACTACTATAATAAAATTTATCACATTTATTGTTATTACAGTTATTATGATTATTATTATTAAATAAACAAAATAAGATTATTAATACAACTATATTATTATTACTATTAAATAGCACTTTTATTTTTATGTATTTTTACCTACACAAACTTTTACATTCTGATATTTTGTTATATTATGGCTCAGTGAAATCTACCCTCCTTTATAGAAAATCTATGTATGGCATCCATTTGTCTTCTTTTTTAGTAGCTTTTCATCCATTTTGTTGTTTTGTCAAGACATCTAAACAGCACCGCTGTCTCCAGCTCTATATCCAGCCAGCTCAGCTATGCTACTGTTCCCCTGTGGCTGAATGTGTTCAGCCATCCATCACCTCATCTCAGTGATCTTTTAGCCCTCAGCACGATCACTCATGGTGCAGTCAGAATACTGCCTCCCTTCACATTCCATGCCTTTGAGCCCCGCCCATGTGGGGAGGGGTCAGAGGTGACTGGGGTTCTCGGATTGGCACCTCAAAAAAAGCCACAAGTGTGTTGAAACTCTTGGAAACTATTTTTTGATCATTGCACTACTCTGACTCTGAGACTGGAATGTTCCGTCTATGTCACATCCCTGATGCAAACACATGAAGTCTGAGGCACAATACAGGGTGAAGCTCTACTTAGATTGCACAATAGAAACGGCCTTAAGTGCCAGGCATGCCAAAACAATTATTAGGCTGACAAAGCGTGGGAATGTTTCTTACACGACTGCTTTTAAAACACAAATACAGGAGAGCACACGGCTTAAACACCTCCCAAAATTAAAGCCTGTAGGGCAATTCTCACACCCTGTGCACACCACATAATTGTTGACCTTTTGAAAAGAAAATAACAATTTTAGTTAATCTTCTATACAAACAGAGAATTGCACACAAACTGGAAACTTTTTTTATGTTTCTGGCAGGAACTGATTAAGTGCTGGAATGTGTGAAATATATTTGATCTGGAAATATTGTTTGAGAAGAACATCTGTCTACTCAAGCCGAGGTCATTTTATTAACCTCTTTGAACTTCGTCATCTTCAACACAGATCATTCTTAACTCCTATTTATTCAAATGTGTAATTAGTAGACTATAGTCAATACTCATATAACTCATATTTTAGACAGCAACTTGTCTTTCAAATATCATATCAACCAAGTTACAAAAACAGCCTTCTTTCACCTTAGAAATATTTCTAAGTTAAGAAACATGTTGTCTATATCCGATGCAGAGAAGCTCGTCCATGCGTTTATGACCTCCAGAATAGACTACTGTAATGCATTACTAGGTGGATGTCCTGCGTCATTAATAAACAAGCTTCAGTTAGGCCAGAATGCAGCAGCCAGAGTTCTCACAAGGTCAAGAAAATATGATCACATAACCCCAATCTTATCGTCCCTACATTGGCTTCCTGTTAAGTTTCGAATAGACTACAAACTATTACTTCTCACTTATAAAGCACTAAATGGTTTGGCTCCTATGTATCTATCCAGTCTTTTAACACGCTACAATCCGCCACGCTCCCTGAGATCTTAAAACTCTGGGCTTCTAGTAGTTCCTAGAATAGCAAAGTCCACTAAAGGTGGTAGAGCATTTTCACATTTATCTCCTAAACTCTGGAATAGTTTTCCTGACAGTGTCCGGGGCTCAGACACACTCACCCAGTTTAAGTGTAGATTAAAAACATATCTTTTTAGCAAAGCCTACACATAACACACATCACATCATAACCTTGTGCTCCAGAACATCTGATCACATGCACATTATTAACTTGTGCTGTTAATATCATGAACAGCAGTTACGCTAATTCCTCTCCACTGCTTCTCTTTCTCTCCCCATCCCGAGACACCCTGAGGTTTGGCCAGCTCCAGTCACGTCCCACCTCGTGATGATTACGGACCTTTGAAGAAGTAGATGCAGAACTCGCAAACATCCCGAACCATCTAGAGACGTACCAGTGCCATTTGGATCCCGCTACATGTGTGGAGTTTGACATTGGACCTCCTGGAGTGTTTAAAGGCTCTGGCATGGAGAAGCTGATGCTGGATCTGTGATGATCACAAATGCTGAGCTTATAAAACTAGGAGCTACTAACCATATAGACTGTATAAGACTGCAGAAAGAACATCACTTATATTCTTATACTCCAGTAATCATGTTAGTTCTCACTCTCCAGTGTTCTGTATTGTTGAAAGATTTATGATCAAACTCTTGATGTCACCCAAATGAGGATGGGTTCCCCTTTTGAGTCCGGTTCCTCTCAAGGTTTCTTCCTCATAACATCTAAGGGAGTTTTTCCTTGCCACAGTCGCCAGCGGCTTGCTCATCAGGGACAAATTCACACCATTCACCTAAACTGTTGATTTGTGTAAAGCTGCTTTGAGACAATGTCTGTTGTGAAAAGTGCTATACAAATAAACTTGACTTGACCTTGTAGGCAAAATATAGAATAATAGACACACTAATATTGAAATTAGTATGAATATACTAATAAAATAATGGTACGCCTTAAAGTAAAGCATGTTACAGTAAGGTACGCTTTACATTATATAAACTTCCGCAACTGCTGTCCACAAGAGAATGACCAATAAACAAGTTTTCCAAAAGTGCTTTTGGCTAAAATAATAATAAAAAATTTTTCGAACTGAGGTTGAAGCAGTTGCCAATATTAAACATGGAGACCAGTTGTGCTGTAATTTCATTTGTGCTTATTGATGTAAGCTAACATTTTATCAGTTGCTCTTCATGTGTTAACTTTTACTTTGTTACTTTATAAAATGATAAACACCTTTATTGCACCTGTATTAGCATTATGTTTAAGAAAAGGACACCAAAACGAGAGGGGAACGAGAGAAAGAGAAAGCTTGAAGGAATTTCAGACCTTTTTTGGTACACTGTCCAGAGTCTCAGGCCTGCTGATGTCGAAACAGATGAGAACCGCATCGGAGTCTGGGTACGCCAGGGGCCGCACGTTATCATAGTATGAAGAGCCTGTAAACACACAAAAAGCTAAGTTTTCATAAAATTCACCAGTAAAACACACTAGTAATACACTAAAGTAAACCTCAGTAGGTTATACAGGTTTAATGATTCTGTCTGTTTCTCAATTCTGAGATGCGGATTATTACAAGAGAAAGGTTTTGCATAAAGCTGCCAGAAACAGGCACTCCAGTAAAGTAGAAAGTGTTAAAACTTTTTACATTTTCACTGCAATAAAGTACACACTTCACTCCTATGAATAAGAATAAACAAAGAGATGCTTCAACGGGTCCTTTCTCTATGGGGTCAAAGTAACAAGCCGCAAACAGATGGGGTGTGCAACAGAGCAAGAAAAATGTTTTACACTATTTGTTCCTTTTTGTTTTTTACCATTTGTTTACCCGAATGTGATAAAATACTCCGAAATGTCAACTAATGTTTTTAAAATGTAAATATAACCTGCACAATTCAAGAAGAACGTAAGGAAAAATCAACAATGAAAAAAATGGATGAAATGAAACAGATGGATAATACAACACAATCTTCCCCATGGCATTACTAATCTCATTTACACACGCAAGCAGAAAACAAGGGCACAAGCTATATCTTACCCAAGATACTGATAAACACACTAACACCCACCAGGGGCTTATAATGTCACAATAATAATAAAAGTAGGAAGGCTAAAAGTTGCTGCATGTACCATTATAATATATAATGCATGTTTTGTACTTGAAATTCATCCATATTTATAGGTGAACTCACCAGCTGTGGAGGCCATTTCAATAACAGCATAAAATATCACTAGTTTCTCACAACACTTTGAACTGAAAGCTTGACAGTTTTTGTAAAACCCTGCAAATGGCTGCTGAAAATATCTATATATTTTAATTATTCTGAATAGTAAGATTAAAGGGTAGTGATAAGATAAAACCTTTACAAGTGTAATTGAAAAATTAACAGTGTGGCTATGGTTTCACTGAGTTTCATTACCCCATTATAGTTCACCACATCTGATCCAAACTGAAGTTTTAGAGTCCAGGCCGAAATCCTGGCCAGTCTAATCGGAGAGCAGGTGTGTTGGGGGAACCCAAGACAAGACCAGCAGACCATTTAAACAAGTGTCTGATGTTTCCCATAGTTTGAGAGACAAATGATCATGCAATGAGATGTAGGAGATACAACAACAACAACAAAAAACACCATTAGAACCAAGAGTTAAGATAAGCATGTAAGCAGCTAAGTTTGTAAGCATTTCAAGTGTAGCATTTAAATCATTTGGCAAATGCCTTTACCTGGAGCGAGTGGGTTTAGAGCCTCACTCAACAGCCTAACCAAGGTAGCTTGGTGGGGCAGGGATTTTACCTCTGACTATTGAACTTCAAATTCAGTTGGAAATAACTCCTTTTCCTTTTTTTGTAAGAAAGCTAGCCAATGAAATGTCATTAGGGATGTGTATTTGCCTCCTCAAATCTGTACATTTTGTGTACAAGAGCAATTAGTAATTAGCATGCTTATATGTTTGTTCATTGATTGGCCTTAAGATAATATTTGTATACACAGCATAACTGTTATACTATCCCCTTTCTACAGATGCTTTGATCTTGTACATTTGACGTCATGTAGCTAAACTTGAGCTCAAGGAGACTCCCAAATATAGAAGTTACGAGTTTTGGTTAAAAGTGCAGCATATAATCTGGGGGCAATTTGGTCACATTACGTCTGAAATTAGCAGCCAAATAGTTACCAGTTTCTTTCAAACACTAATTCATTGCTGTGGTGCAAATATAGCCTTTGGTATGCTAACAATATTTTTAATAAAACACCTTCTGACATGTTGTTATTGAAAAATAATGAACACTGAGGTAGTATAATGTGCTTCCACACCCTATCTTAGGTGTGTGATGCATTACTATGTGTCAGCTAGGGTGAAATCCCACTTCACGCCCAGTGTTCTTGGGATAGGTTCTGGACCTGAATAAAGTGGTTACTGGAAATGCACAATGATCTGAATTCCACCTGACATTTTTATCAAAACTTCTTCTACAGAAGATTATTCTGTGGTATGAAGTTGAATATTAATTTTCATATCTTATTACTGTCTCAGGTCATATGAATAGCTTGTTTTGGGCAGATGGAAGATCACTGGTTCCTGATTCCAGATCAACAATTAGCTATGTGTTGATGCCAGATCAGATCTAATGTCAGTGTTCTAAACCCAGACCAAAATAAACACCAAGATCTAGTGGGAAGAAAAAGGAAGGTCTATAAGACTGTAATAGTGTAAAAATCAAAGCACATAGGGAAGATGGTCCAAAAAAAAAGTCAGTCTGGAGAATAAGAGGCGAAACATGTGCTGCAACACCAGTGCCCGCTGCGTCCAAACAGACACCACCTGCTGTTAACACGTGTCTCTGTGCTGAACACAAGAACAATGTTCAGATTCACAAACATGTACAAAGATATATGCATGTAAAAAGCCATTATGTATGTGAATGTGTGTGTGTGTGTGTGTGTGTGTGTGTGTGTGTGTGTGTGTGTGTGTGTGTGTGTGTGTGTGTGTGTGAATTCATTTGTGTGTGAGTTCCTGTGTGTAGCCCGGCCGCTATAGCAAGGCGAATGAAATAAAGGACGGTGGCTCTGCAGTAAATGCCCTGAGTGAGGGGTCATTTTAATTCCACCTTGGGACAGATGGATGAAGATGGATTGAGCGAGGGATAAAGTAAAGGAGAGAAGGTGGCAATGGTGATTAGCACTGCAGCAGCAGCACAAGAGGTGGGAAGAAAGAGGTAAGGAGACAATGAAATGTATACACATTTTTGCCTTTCTTTTCCCCTCCAAAACACTTCCTGTTTTTTCCACAATCTACAGAAAGAGAAGTTTGCAAATACACAGTATGCAGATAACCTACATGAGCACATCTGTTATTATCTTTTATTCAAGCACAATTAATAATATAGCACATGCACACACACAAAGCCCATCGATGTCAATGAGAAGTCATCAGTGAATCTTGACCTCCTCTCAGTTCTGTCTCGCCTACACCAATGTGTTACACGAAGCTGTAATTAGATTTATCACGTGGCTGTAATGACACTCACATTCTCATGATTAAAAATTTATTTAATTTTTATTTTTTTTTCCAGAGCATATCTTTTAACATCATTACCTACAGCACCATACTTAATGATAAATGTCCCAGTGACCCAAATCTTCAAAATACATTCACCAGCCACAAAATGCATAAAATCCAGTGAATATTCATGGATTCAACTAAGTGTGGGGAACAGAACACTGAAACTGGACAGAAGATCATTAAAGGAAAACATTCTCTCTTTTTCCATTCTTCGGCTTCCCAGTTTTGGTGAGCATGTGTAGGTTCCTGTTTTTATCAAACAGGATTAGGACAGTTACAGATGCCCTTTTCCAGAGCAACTTACAATTGAGCAGTTTAAGAGGGTTAAGGGCCTTGCTCAAGGTTATACTTCATAAAATCATGATCGCTAACATTAGCTGTCTAGCATGTTAACAAAGGCACACTTTCACGTAGATGTCCATGTTTTAGCTCAGCAATCTAATTTATTACAGGAGTTCAGGCTTTCCAATTCTGAGATCAAATGCACATTTGCTGCAGCTCAAACAGAGCTGGTTAGCCCTACCTACTCTGCTTAAAAGGCTCATATGTGTATATGTGGTTTCATCTAAAGCTTGAGATAGATTAGGATAATGAAAAGGCTTATTAATATTTTTGTTACACCTGTAATTCACCTGTCTTTGGGGTTAAGATAACTGTGATTCAGCTGAATAAAAAAAGTTGAGACCGTGGACTTCTCAATATGTTGTTTCAGGTGGTGCACTACAGGGTTAACACTCATCACTATAAACCCTGAGCTTTAAGCTTGAGAGAGAGAGAGAGAGAGAGAGAGAGAGAGAGAGAGAGAGAGAGAGAGAGAAGGTCTTAAGTGCTGATCAAAGCTGTTAGTGGTTTTGCGTTAGCACGTCCACACTCGAGTAAGCCCCTGCGGAAAACATTTTCAGGATGGCAGAGAGCGGCAGACTTATAGAGGAGTAAGAGAAGACGATTGTCAGAAAGAAAAGCAACAACCTCTATTGTTTGACATGGTTTGATGGCTCAATTACCAAGCTGTGAGACACATAACAATCCATGCCGTGTGCATGCATGTTTAAAGGGGACACAGATGTACTGTACATCTTTTTTTTTTTTTTCTTTTTGATATAACTCCACCCCCCTCCTGGATACACAATATCCATGGGTGACCCCAGCTGCTCCTATTCCCCGGTTTTACATCTTTGCGTTCATGTGACTCATTTTTGATTCATCTCCTTTATCTTTGTTTTTTTGTAATTGCCCAGAGAGATGTTGTCATGCACACAGACAAACTTGTGCGTCATTGCCAGAATGCAACAGAATGCAAGAGTGGCCAACACTCAAACATACAAATGATAAAACCCTGCAAAAAAACAACAACAACAACAAAACAAAAGAAACCATTACAGAAATGTGGGAATGAAATGTTCCACTACACATCCCATTAATAACCCATTAGCTGTTAACCATTCAAACTAGTACCGAATAGTTTTCAGTATGTATTGTGTTTGTGTGCATCATCAACTAAGCATCCTCAAACCAAATAGCTTGGGTGGCAACAGTATTAGGCAATAAATTATCATCAGAAACCCATAGTAACAATTACAGTTTCCTAAAAAAACTGTAAAATTAAAAGCAGAGCTCAAGCGGAGTAGCATATTATATAATTTATTTGTATTTTTTTGAAACGCTTAGCTTAGAAACGCTTAGCGCATACAGAAATAGCTACCCCCCTGCTGCTGTCTCTGACAGAATTTGTTTACTAGTTAATTTTGGAGTTTAGCTGCATCACAGACACCTGTATGATTGTTCAAGTATATTGAAAGCATAAATGGTTTTCAGAGCTCACACTAAGTATAATATAATCTCTATATTATTTATTTTGCACAGTCTAGAAGGTAAATGCTTTTTCACTCAGAGAAAGCTTGTCTCCGTCGAGTCACTCACTTCCTCCAAAAATTCAGCCATTTTAGCTGCTGTCAACCTCAATGCTACTGATTGGCAGTGTTGGACTGGTAGGCCCAACCTTGTCCTGAATAAACTAAGATGTGAAGATTTAACAGGTGATTGAGAAGTAGATAATGAACGGCTCTTGAGTGGAAAAACTCAACATAAAACACAAAATAAAATGGGTAATGTGTGTTTGTGTGTATGCCTGCATGTTTTTAAGTCTTATGGAGTGTCATTACTAATTGTTTCCTGTTTCTAAAAGTCATATATGCAACTTCAGTTGCAGTCAAGACTAGACTTATACAAATGAACCAAAATCTATGAAGAAATATTATATGAATATAATAAATATATTATATGAATACAGTCCAGTGATTAAAATATTTTCAAACAAACATTGCCATTGACTTGTTCAATAATCAATACTCTAAATATGTGCTGCAAATTGATTAATTAGTGTTCTACTGTGTTTTTATTTTTACCCACACTTTTTGAAAGGATTTAGAAAGTAAAGTAATCCTCAAATATTTGGTAATTTCTGCAATATAATGCATTGATGTGACAATGTTCTCTCTGGTTTTTATATGAGCTAAACCTTAAATAAGCCAACAACAAAATCACTAACATAGGGATTAAGATCAAATCTGACAAAAATTTACTGTACTTTTTTTTGGCCTGTGAAGGAATCTGCTTTCTAGCTAGGTGACATGTGCATAAATGTTTTATTAACTTAAGAATCTTTGCAGAGATAAAAACCACTTTCTGGAATAAGATGTGGACCTTAAAAAAAAAAAAAAAAACCTTTGTTGTTCTTTTAGTGCATGGATGCCATAAAACCTTTGGCAAGGTGTAAGGAAGCGGAATGTCTTTTTACTGCATTGCCCCAGTGAGAGAAAGTTGCATAAAAACACTAAGACTTTCTTTCAGGTCTCAAGACCTTTATTGTTGGAGTACAATGGCTGTAGATTTTATCCATAATAAGAGAGTATTAGGAGACAGTGCCTTATAATCCTACTACTCAGCCATGATTATGCATTACTTGCATCTGATGACCATTTACTTCTATTCATCTGTCAATATCAATGATTAATAATTACAATTATTTAAGAATCAATTACATGTTCAATACAAATATGAGGTTAAACATACCCAACTAGTGAGTGATATATGCTGCTCTAAAACTAGTTATTGTTCTTGTCGTTTGTTTCAGTTCTTTTCAACTAGAACATTCATCCAATCAGTTATTTGGTATCAGTTTTTGCTGTACCTTTGTGTTTAAGTAACACAGATACTCTCATAGAAAATGTTGACCTCAAATGAGTAAAAAATGTTATTTAATTAATTCATTTTTATGTTATTTTAAATGTGATTACTATATTAAATGTTATTCTGGACAAACTGAAGGGGAACATTTTATTTCTTTCTTAAAAGAAGCAAAATGACTTGCCAATTGAACTATTACATATGTTTGCTTTGAATTGTATCTAAATTTAAAATACATTTGACTATATTTAAGATGCTTTAACTTTGCAAATATTTCACACTGTATTCGGCTTGCTACCATTTCAGATTAGAGAAAATGTTTGATAATGTAGTGCATGATTTTACTCAGGCAGATTTTTTCAAGAATGTGGCTATAAATATTTTCTGATGACAACACTTTTTTTTTAAACCCAAGGACCTACAATTGAACACTATATTACTGCTTTTTGCATGTTTTTTGTGCAGCATGGCCCAGTGCTGCCTGATAACAGTCTTTTACTGCAGTAATTCTAATTTCCTATTCAGACATTTAGGAATTTTTGGTCAAAAGCGCCCAAACTGTACACCAAACTAAGCCTGTATGTTTTCACAGAGCGATCACAAAGGAGAACCACTATTCTCCTATTGTAAACATTTGTCTAAATTCACTGGGAGTATATGTGCCATTTAAACATAAAGCAAAAAGAAAATGTTTTTTAAATGCCAATATCGCAAACTGCTTGATTATGCCACTCCACTAAGCATACTAATTGGATGAAGGTTTCAGTTGGAAAGATTTAAAACAAATGACTAGACAGTAACTAGTTTACTAGTAACTCATAGTATGGCAGCATGTAGAACTCATTAGTTGGGTATATTTAACTTTATATCTGTATTGAACTTGTAATGGACTCTTAATAATTTATATGAACAGGGAAATATTAATAAATAGTCTTTAGATGCAAGTGGTTATCGTTGTTTGTTAGAATGGAATGGTGGTTATTAGAGCCACCAGTAAATCCAGTAAAAGGTCCTTCTACTTTCTTGTGGTATCCATGCATCAAAAGTGCAACAAAGGTCATTCATTACAACACCGCATTACAGAAAGTAGTTCCATCTCTGCAAAGATTGGTTTAAAAAAACAACTGAAATTAGATCTTCATTATAACTGAATTTTAAAAAGTTAAAGTGTCAGGGTAGAGAATTTAAATAGAGAATTGTTTGTTTGTGGCAATCAAACATACTGTATGCTACAGATACAGTGGATAGAAATCAGAATAAAAAAATATATAAAGTAGTATTCCTTTTAGTATAACACTAGATAGTCAGAGAAAATTAAACATGAAAAGCAAGGACATTGAAAAATAAGGAGGAACGAGACGGTCAAAATAAAAGGTCAGATAGTGCTTGGGAAGCATAGCAGAGAGAAATAATGTGGAGCCCAAAAACAACCGCCAGTGAGAGCGAGAGAGAGAGCGAGAGAGAGAGAGAGAGCGAGAGAGAGAGCGAGAGAGAGCGAGAGAGAGAGAGAGAGAGAGAGAGAGAGCGCAAAAGGGAAAGACAGGAAGTGAAATAGACTGGCCTCATCGCTGCTGTTTTTACAGGAAAACATTTGCTCTCAAATAGTTATGACACGTAACTCAAAACCTGACACACAGGGACCTCATTAGTATGCGACATAATCGCTTGTTAATTGTTGGCCTGATCCTCCAGATGGTCAGCACTGTCAGACCGACACACACACACACACACACACACACACACACACACACACACACACACACACACACACACACACACACACACACACACACACACACACACACACACACACACACACACACACACCAAATACTAAGTAGTGCATATACGGTAAGCACAAACAACAACTGTGTACTTGTCCTTGTGTGTGATTTGAATGTACTATTAGCCTCCAAATCAAGTCAGTTGAGTGTCTCATTTTCTAATTCTTATTTAACACAAATTTAACCTGACAAATCATATCTTTTTTATTTGTCAAAATGTGAATTGTTCTGTCATAAATGCTTGTATATTTTTATATATATATTTTGATTTGAAAGCATGATGACTAAGATAATGAATTTAGGGCCAGTTACCTCACATTGTCCCATAGTCTATTTATTATTTATTTTAGACTCAGCAAAGTTTGGGTGACACCCAAGCAAGTAGGTAGGACATGTTTTAAACTACCAAGTGATTTCCCATGGCCTGAAGCAGAAAGAGTTATCTTTGAACAGACTGCTCCCCGGAGACAACCACAGCCCAGTTTTCCCATGGCAAAAATGAGAACATAAGTGTGGGGGGGGATCAAAACTACATTATTACAGGGTGAGGAAATACCCTACTGGCCTTAAATGAGACTTTTATATGTCACAGTCACTGCAAAACTTCTAAATGTCAGGACAAGTGTGTGAGCAGCCTTCCAATTTAACAACCTGCGTGCCAAGATCTCCTTTGACAAAACCATCCACACACCCACACATACACACACACCACATACAGATCTATTGTAGTGTGTTCACAGTGTGCACCTTACAGACACTCCCGTGGTCCTCGTCAACACACAGTCATGTTGGCAATTGTGGGAACCTGAACGAATCCACAAAGTCCTATTTCATTATGAGAAAAGTCTATTTAAAAGCAATAATAAAAGACAATCCAGCTCATTATAGATGTTTACTGCACGTGGTAGACTTTACAGGCATAAAGGGATGAAAAAATTGCTTCCATTATTGCTGCCCACCGCCCAAAAAAAAAAAAAAAACTTTAAAAAGCTCTTTGCAAATTAATTAAACTCAGCTGCAGAAAGAAACATTTAAGTAACATTTAATTAACATTTACGCCTCGGAAACAGACAGGTGCTGTATGGAAGATCACGCTTAACCTGTTCAGCTCATATACTCTATGTAATGTTCAGTCTCAGGCTCACACACACTCACATTTAGCTGAAAGGTTTATTTTTCACTAAGAAGGTAACTATTCATTATTAGTAAGCATGTAAACAGCTTTAGAGTGACATGGCAGAAAATTGTTTGTTGAGATCACAGTTTGGCCAAATTGGTCATTGGTGGGAGGATATATTAATAATAAATAGATTATAATTATCCAATGACCTTTTATCTTGCGGTAAAATAGAAACTTGTTACAGTAATAGCAAATTATCTTGTAAAACAATCTCTATATAAAAATAGTATAGGATCATATTTTCCACACTGGTAGCGGTAATAGTAAGTAAGTAAAATGTAAACAATATAAAGGTTATAAGTAGTACTTTCATTAATGGACTACTGTATGTAATTGAATTTTACAAGATTATCTGTCTATGTGGCAGGTATGCTTTAAATTCCGTAAAAGCTTTGTTTATCTGTGCCTCGCCAGTGCATACTTTCGACGTTAAGAACCGAAAAAGTTAGTGGGAATAGAAGATGGTCTCAAAAGTTTAACTCTAGTTGAACTCTTGTATTCAAAACAGATGTCTTCAAATATTTAAAGCATGCATTCTGTTTTCCATAGTGTTGGTTTTAGTAAATTCTCTGAAATCTTTTACTGATAGATAGATAGATAGATAGATAGATAGATAGATAGATAGATAGATAGATAGATAGATAGATAGATAGATAGATAGATAGATAGATAGATCATTAACATCTAAATTTTGACTTATATAAAAGCATCTAACTTATTGCCAGAAAATTGTTAATTATCAAAGGCGTATTGGAAAGTTTTCCACTGTTAACCAAGCAATCATACTTTCCAAATTCCTTAGCATTCCTTAAGTGTAATACATACTCACATACACACACTGGTGGGGCTATCACAAGCCATGGGAGTAGATTTCTTACAACAAAAACACAAACTACTTTCATTTTGATCTCATCTATAAACAAGCCAAAGAACCTGTCATTTCTAGCATGTCATCCATTGATCCATCCATCCATCCATTTCTCAATCCATTCCTCCATCTATCCATCCCTCCATCCATAAACAAAGTCAGAACACACATACACAGATTTTGGACTGTATCACTTCAGACCTGTTCAAACTGCTCTTTGTGATGGTGTGGAACTTTACATTACAGTAAAAAAAAAAAATCTGCACCCACCTGACGTATCCCACATGTTCAGCTCAATCCGGTGTTTGTCGATCTCAAAGCTTGCCGTGTAGTTTTCAAACACCGTAGGTACATAGCTCTGCAAAGACAAATGAGCAATACAACCTCAGTCAGGTCTATAGTGAAAGTTCATTTCTATACCTCCTTTCTATTAAAAGGTGTAATCATTGTTATTAAAAATCTTTCATCTACAATAAAATATGTGTAAATATATATAGTGTGTGTAGCCATGTATCTCTAGAAGGACAAAGGATCACATCATTAAACAGACCCATAAACAATGAAGCAAATGTTCAAATGACTATTTATTTATTTATTTTGTACACTTGGCAGAGATGGTGAACAGACAGCAACTGTCCCGTAATTAAATGCCCTCTCCAGGCCCTTGGCAGAAGACAACACGCAGAACATTTGGATATTGGTCAAGTGCAAGTCAGTTTTTGTCAATAAAATATTTTCTGGCTAGCATTATAAACACAGCTTGTATCAATAGTAGGTCTAAAGTTAAATCAAACGATAAATGGCTATTATGAACTGAAATATTCTTACAAAGGTGGGGGTTATATTAGATCCAGCAAATCTGTCCAAACAAAAATGACTTGCACTTGGCTTGAAGAACAACAGATACTCGGGTACTTTTTACATGTACACTCGTCTCCACCAAACTATGTGGTTATGTCTTTATTATATAACAGTGTAGCAACAGCAACATGTGGTTTTGAACCCTACTGTTTGTGACCTTGTAAAATTCTTCCTGTTCATTAAGGTCACAGGATAAGGCCTGTTAGTAATACAAATAATAAAAAATATATATCTTCACAAAATAGTTTGGGCATTTGGATGACACACTTATCAGGATTGAATTACAATTGTCTATTTTTTTGGTATCCATTTTAACTGTTGAGGCCAGTTTGTCCACCAGTGTGAACATGGTTACAGGAGTTTCCCAGTTTCCCAGAGGAGTTTCCCAGTTTCTTGGGCACATAAACTTTCTTTATTTTGTATTGTCTTTTAAACTTAAACTTTAATAGAAGGGAGGAAGGAGGGGCTGGTAATGGAACCAGTATGTATAGCTGTTGTAACATAAATGGAAAATAGGGACAGATGTTCCACAACATTAAATGCAATGATCAACTTTTAAAATTGCAATGCACCTTTAATTCAATTGATTACTGTATTAGGAAATTGTTGTGGTTTTAGGAGGAAAAATACACCAGCGTGTAACAAGTGCTATTTTATAACATTTCTATTAATGTCTATCAAATTTCTTGATTATTGTTTTAATTATGTACAACTTCCCTGTAATGTATTTAAAGACAAATGAATATTATAGGCAATTTGCATGAATAGGCCTACAATAACTATATCTTCTAAATAATTTACTAATATAATTTTGTTGGAAAAAACATTTAGAAAAATCTTTTAATTGGAAATATTTATCCTACCTAAAACCTTGATCTTCACACTGATAACGATGACACAGTGTTAATTACCTTAAACACTCGGAGACATTTTTCGATCCAAACCCTTGACTCACAGTATGAGTTTATCACACGCATGAATGACTCGAATAACTTTGAGCTTAAGTATTTATGAAACAGAGACAACAATATGTGGTTTAGTGACATTCCATTATGCCACTCATATATTAGTCACAGGATTAATCATGGGAACTGACAGACTTTCAACTGTTCATTGATTAATAAAGTATAAGAAACTGACTGATTGAATGCTTTTAGATCAATGTTAGAATAATTTGTATATGATGGTATTTGATGGTAGTTTCGCTTATTGTACACTTTTGTCTTTGACATCAGAATATTGCCGAATTATACAAGACTCTATATTTAAAATATTAAATTCAGTTGATAAGTATCTAGTCAGTCCATCTGGATTTTTTATGTTAATGAAAAGCAAGTGCACTGGCTTTCAACAATAATAAGTAAAGATATATAATGGAATAGGTTGAGACCAGTTTTAAGGGTGCATGCATGCACATATATGTACTGAAACCTAAACACCAGTATTAATATCAACTTTCATGATTGCATGCAAAACACGCTTAATCTCTACATATAAATCTTGAACCTGTTGACCCCACAAAGAGGACCACTTGACTTGACATGACTTACCTGAGAACACTGAGAGACGTTTAAACACATTCATCATCGTTGTGTGTATACAGTATGTGTCAGAGTGTGTGTGTGTGTGTGTGTGTGTGTGTGTGTGTGTTTGTGTTTGATTGAAAGCAATTGATCTTGCTCTGGTCAGTTTGTAAAAGAGAAGCTCTTACCTCGGGATAATTGTCTTTGGCGAACACGTGCAGTAGAGCCGTTTTGCCGCACTGAGTGTCCCCGACCACCACTATCTTACAGCGGCTGATCTGTCCCTGTCCCTGTCCCTCCATCAGCGCACCGGTGAGAGCGTCCCCGTCAGATCCGCGCGCGCACAGCCGGAAACCCGAACACCATGCGATGCTGACTGCCAGAATGCGCGTTGGTGCGACTGGAACCGGGGCAAAAAAAAAAAAAGAAAAAAGAAAAAGTACACCGTCCGCTTGCGGAGCGCAGAAAATTAAGCGTGCCTTCTGAGAGATCGATCCACGACTCATGCAACCTCTTCTGCCAGTAGATCAGCCTCTTAGTTCCTCACGGTGACGCCACGCTTCCCTGAAACCTCTTCAGCATTCAGCGGTGCGCGTGGCTCACGCCTGTCACCTGCTCTGCATAACCACGCCTTCCAAATCTCCGGCGTCCAACCAAATTCCAGGGCGTGCCTCTCTTTATGCTTTGTTCTCATTCATAACATTTTGGGATGGGCGTGTCCTACACCCTGAGCTTTATACAAGCTTAAGAGAAAAACACACACACACACACACACACACACACACAAAATTTATATATCATTTATTTTCTTTTTAGCAATACTAATAGTTTTTGTGGTATTACTATGTTGATGTGTAGGCCTCCAGAAATTGTCTACTCATTTTCTTTAGGAATTACCATTCTCAATCCTTCAACCAGATAACCTTGCAGGACCAGAAAATTATTATGATGCAAATTCCTTTGATTTTAAGCCATCGATCTGATTCATACAAAAGCAGCAGTTTTGTTATTGCAAGCAAACAATGGGTGATTCAATACCAAAGGCTAGGAGTGGCTTTAAATACAAAGGCCTCGCCCTTATCATCCCAGACCAGATACTGAACCGAATTAATTTGGACAGAGCATGGGACAGACTTTCTGGCATGTGAATCTATGCAAGAGATCATTCTAATTTCTCCCTGAACAAGTTTTCTTCTAAAAGTATCTATAGTAATCTCTTCCACCCTGACTGTCAAGATTCTCAGGCCTTTTTCATTTGCAGTTTTGTCAAGCCTTCTCTGGTTTCTTAGAATCCTGTCCATTATAGCATTCTTCATAAGGAAAATAACAATGGATGTTCATGTGTGACAAAAGAAAAGCAGCAGGCAATAAAAAAACAAAAACAACCCACAACCTCATTGGTGACATATTGGGGAACATAATGCCACTCTTATTGACTAATCTGATGAGAAAATGAGAAAGAAGATGGAAAAACAGCAAAGTGATTTCAGACATCAGTCAAATGTCTCATCTGTTGATTTACAAGACAATGTCTACTGGGTTTATACAATGCAACTAACACAATTCATCTTTATACAATGAACTGGCAATTCAAGCTGCAAGATTTTGTTTAGTGTTCAGCAGAAACCCAAAAGGAAAGCCTATGGAAATCAGTTGATAGTGTACAGCTTCTAAAGGTCATTATTGTTCATCTACATACATAAATAGAATAAAACTATTGATTTTTCCCTATACATTTATTTTTAATGGCAATTCATGGCAATTGTAGCTCTAAGCCATTGTAGCAGACCTGTTCATTTTATAGTCCAAAGTAATCTACATGGTTTCTATATGGAACCATCCACAGTAATCTTGTGTATCTTTGGGCTGTTCATGTGGAGCCACCTCGCAGCAGTGAATTTCCACTTTATGAGAACACCATCCAAAAGTAAGGATTCAGGATGGATTATGCCGGTTCGGAGATTAGAAGTAAGCAGGATCACTGGTTTCTTAGAAGGATGTATAACAAGAAAGTGACAGAGGTAAGGAGTAAATATGCAAGTGTAATATGTGATCTAATTTTTTTTTTTTTATAAAAAAGTGGTGGTGCATGTTCAATCCTAAACACTTTACATAAGATCATGTTCAGGTGAAAAAAAAAGTCCCATGCAAGTCTACCTTTATTTTCGACTATATCCATTAGGGGTCGCCACCCCTCCCTGTCCTCTACATCTGCCTCTTTCAAACCAACTACCTGCATGTCTTCCCTCACCACATCCATAAACCTCCTCCTTGGTCTTCCTATTTTCCTTCTTCCTGGTGCCTTCATCCTCAGACATACAGGTGGTTGCGGTAAAAAGGGCAGATGTACAGGACAGGGGGTTATGGAGAAGGATGATCCGCTGTGGCGACCCTTAATGGGAGAAGCCGAAAGAAGAAGAAGAAAAAGGACATCTGATCAATAAATTTGATTCTTTTTGATATAGTTCATTTTTTTCAGTCTTCAGTTATTTTTAACTGTTATAGTTTTTAAGAAACAAATTAGTTGTTTTATGAAATTCAGCACTTATGCTGGTTATACGAGTTCCCAAAACTAGATATCCAAACTACTATCTAGTGTCTTATTTTATAGTTAATGCACTGAATACATTTCTGAATAAATATAGGCAGAAATCAATATAGGAAAAAAGGAGAAGAGTGCACTCTGGATGTTATTATGAAATGATTCAGCATTAGCATCATATATCACATCCAATTCTAGTTTCATATCCCCACCTGCTGCTTCGGTATTGTCATTACAGATATAAGCAAAAAAAATTGTATTACTGTTAATCACAGTAGTTTTAGTTTACTTATGTGTAGAGTGAAATTTGTTTAGCCTAATACATAGCTTATGTACACCATTGGTTTTCCAAGAGTTGCATACACTGCATTATAAGTGTTTTTCTACACAGACAAACACATTTTCACATAATGAGGGGATTGTTAATGATCTGATGGGAAGATGGATGTATGGTAAAGATTCTAGACGACATTTGTTTATTAAAAAAAAAAAAAAAAAAAAAAAAAGTCAAGAAATTTTGGATCCGAAAACGTTTCTCTGTTGAATAATGCATTTCAAAACGTTACCAGCAGAGGACGACAGAAGCCGTACTTCAATACACTTTAATTCAGAGTCGTCTTTATACATTTACACTCAACAGCCACAACATTAAACCAACTTATAAGCGAAGTGAATAACATTAATCATCTCGTTATTATCCATATTATTTTGTAAAAATCAGCAAGTTGACAGTTTTCAGAGTTGATGTTTTGGAAGCAGGAGAAATGGGCAAGCATAAAGATTAATGACAGCATAAAGTGTAATGACCTAAAAAGGTAGATATTGTGGGGTATTCCCGTTATCCAGTGATTAGTACATAAGGCCATCTGGTATGATTCCACAAAAGTACTAATGTAACACAAAATGTTAAAATTGTGCCCTGGCTTGCTACGATACAATAATGTCATAATATACAGTGGAAGCCAGGCAGAGTGACCATTGTTTAGCATCTAAAGCATCTACAATGAGCATGCGAGCATCAGAACAGGACCATGGTACAATGAAAGAAGGTGGCCTGCTGTCCACCGCATGGACGGAAGGGTGCCATCATTTCTTAACCAGGATGCACTATGGGAAGAAGTCAACCTGGCAGTGGCAGTGTAATGCTCTGGGCAGTGTACATGTGGATGTTGACAAATACTACCTATTTAAACATTGTTTCAGACAAAATACCTTTTTATGGCAAGGGTATTCCTAATAACAATGGCCTGTTTTAGCAAGATAATGCGTACTGACAAGCTGATAAAAATAGTTTGGAGAACATGACAAGGTGTTGCTGACCAAACAACCATGATCCACAGAGGCTACACTTTACAACTTATACTACCTCACTTACCCCAAGAGAGTTATAGTGCTAAAGTATGGTCATATGCCATGATACATCTTTAAAGGCCCTGTGGAGTCATTCATTTATCCATCCATCCATCCATCCATCCATCCATCCATCCATCCATCCATCCATCCATCCATCCATCAGCTGGCTTCAAAAAACAGATGCATGAGTGATGCCAGCACTGCTTTAGAGGTTACAGAAGAGGAAGGTCCGCTTGTCAGGGCTTAGACCATATGCTGCGCACTGCAACACGTCAGTTTGCATGGCCGTCATCCCAGAAGGAAGTCTCTTCTAAAGCTGGCTCACAAGAAAGCCCACAAACAGTTTGCTAAAGACAACCTACCCAAGAGTATTAGTTACTGGTACCATATCATGTGGTCTGATGGGACCAAGATAAACTTGTTTGGCTCAGATGAAGTCCAGCATGTGTGGTGTTGCCCTGGTGAGGAGTAGCAAAAAAATTGTGCCTTGCCTACAGTCAAGCATGGTGGTGGTAGCTTGGCATCTTTGATGCAATGGAGCCGCTGGAGCAGGGTGTGGTCCAAACAGAGCATTAAGACCCATCCCACAGGTAGTTTTGGAGAATGAGGACCACCCATTTGATGATGGTCCACTGGACCGGATCTGGCGCTCACTTTTTAGTGAGATCGGGCAGAAGGCTGTTGACGTCTGAATACGTTGGGACAAACCTCTTATAATAACCAGCTAGCCCCAGGAACCGTCTCACCTCCTTTTTGGTCTTGGGTCTCAGGCAGGCTGCAATCGCTGCGGTCTTATCAATTTGTGGGGGCACCTGCCCATGACCCATGTAAAAACCCAGATACTGTACTTCCAACCACCCAATTGCAAACCTCTTTGGTTCTCAGGACCGCTATGAGGTGTTGTAAATGCTGCTGCTAGTCATTGGTATAGATGA
Organism: Silurus aristotelis; assembly: GCF_946808225.1. Classification (NCBI taxonomy): domain Eukaryota; kingdom Metazoa; phylum Chordata; class Actinopteri; order Siluriformes; family Siluridae; genus Silurus; species Silurus aristotelis. Next base: position 8,385,164 of record NC_139590.1, read on the forward strand.
TTGTCATTGTAGCTGTCCATGAGATATTGAAACGTCAATGCTGCGGAGGGGCAATGCTTCCCCTCCACATTCCCCGGAACCACTGTATGTACTGCTCTGGGGTCCGTCCCACTTGCTGGAGGATCGCACACTTTAGAACAATCCAGCATGTGATCGGCTGACAGTTGCTGGGCGGCGAGCTGGGCTTCACCAGAAAGGAACGGCAGGAGGCGGAGCGCTCACTCTGAGTCCGACCAGTTCTCGGCAATGGCCACACATTAGAACAGTTCCAGGAATGCCTTAGCGTCATCCTGTGGTCCTATTTAATTGAGTGGGACGCTGGCTGCAGGCATCGGGGTGGCTGCAGCGGAAGCTTCTCGTCTGCCCAGTGCGCTCCAGAACGCCTGGGCACTAATCAGCTTCTGGAACCACTGGTTCTGCTCGGCACGCAGAAGGGGGGTCTGCTTGAGCTTGACGAGTGCCTTCACCAGCTCACCCAACAATGGTATTGATGAAAAGAGAAATGGTGTAGGGATGATCCTGAAGGAAGAGTACAAAAATAGTGTAGTGGAGGTGAAGAGAGTTTCTGATGAACGTAAAGCTGAAAGTTGAAAAGGTGATGATAAATGTCATCAGTGCCTATGCTCCACAAGTGGATTGTGAGATAAAGGAGAGAAAAATGTTTTGGAGTGAGTTAGAGAAGTGGTGGAGAATGTACCTAGGAAAGAAAGATTAGTCATTGGGACAGACTTTAATGGGCATGTTGGTGAAAGAAACAAAGGTAATGAGGAGGTAATGGGTAGGTATGGCCTTAATGAGAGGAATGTGGAAGGGCAGATGGTGGTAGATTTTGCTTAAAGGATGGAAATGGCTGTGGTGAATACATATTTTAAAAAGAAGGAGAAGCATAGGGTGACATGGAAGCTGCACACAGGTGAATTATATTCTATGTAGGAGATGCAACCTGAAGGAGATTGGAGACTGTAAGGTGTTGGCAGGGGACAGCATCGGATGGTGGTCTGTAGCATGGCTTTGGAGGAGAAGAAGAAGGGGAGGAGAGTAAGGACTGAAAGAAGAATAAGATGGTGGAAACTGAAGGAGGAAGACTGTAGTGTGAGTTTCAGGGAAGAGGGGGCTCGGTGGTGGTGAACAGGTGCTGGATGATTGGACAACTACTGCAGAAGTGATAAGGGAGAGCTAGAAAGGTACTTGGTGTGACATCTGGTAATAAAAATTAAGACAGAGACATGGTGGTGGAATGAGAAAGAACAGGAAAGAATAAGGAGAAAGAAGTTGGCGAAACAGGATTGGGATCGGCAGAAAGATGAGAAAAGTATGCAGTAGTACAAGATGATGTGGTAGCAGGTGAAGAAGGTTGTAGCAAAAGCCAAGGAAAAGGCATATGAGGAGTTGTATGTAAAATTGGACACTAAAGAAGGAGAAAATGATTTGTACCGATTAGCCAGGCAGAGGGACCGGGCTGAGAAGGATGTGTTACAAGGATGGAGATGGAAATGTGTTGACTAGCGAGGAGAGTGTGTTGAGAAGGTGAATGGAGTATTTTGAGCAGCTGATAAATAAGGAAAATGAGAGAGAGAGGATATGGAGAGCGTGGAGATGAATGACACTGGAGTTTTTTTAACCAGATTGTTCAACAAGATTCTGGAAGGTGAGAGAATGCCTGAGGAATCGAGAATTAGTGTGCTGTTACCGATCTTTAAGAATAATTGAGACCTGCAATACCTACAGGGGAATAAAGATGATCAGTCACACTATGAAGTTATGGGAAAGAGTAGTGAATGCCAGGC